>NW_019384644.1:365177-386154 GCF_000671375.1 Centruroides sculpturatus | reverse complement strand
ATTTTGGTCAAATATCTGTTGTCATCGTTTCTGGAAGTAGCATGATTTCACATTCATAAAAGTTTTGATCGTTGCTTACAAAAAACTGATCCAAGTGATTTTTGACATTGTCATTTCAAGTAAATGTCTTACAGTTAAAAAATATTTGTATAGACTGGAAAAAGTTATAATCTGAGTGTGCTCAATCTGGCGAATATGGTTGGTGTGATAGCATGTCCCATCTAAGTTATAACAGTTTCTGACGTGTTACCAAACTTGTGTGAAATTTGACATTATCATGGTAAAACACTGCACCTGTTTTGTTGATCAGTTCTGGCCGCCTTTTCTGTTTGATGATATTACTCAATTTGTTTACTTGATGGCAGTACACTTTCGAATCAATTGTTAAATTGTCTGGTAAAAGCTCCAAAAAAATTTCCTTAAAATCCCACCAAAGAGAGCATCTCTCTTTAAGAACATGTGGAACTTATATATCAAGCTTTGAAACAAAACCAATCTGTTTCAAGTAATCATAAACAGTTCAATTTGACAGATTTAATCTCTTAGTGATTTCACGTGTTGTTATTCGGCAGTTTGCTTCAATCAGTACCTTTATTTTGTTTTCATTGCCTTCAACTGGCCATCCAGAACGTGGTGCATCTTCAATATTGAAATTGCCAAAACGAAATTTTGTAAACCAGTTTTGGCACTGTCGTTCTGTCAATACATCTTTGCCATACACATCACACAATTTTTTTCTTGCTTGAACAGTATTATTACCTTTTCGGTAATAAAAGAGCAAAATATGCTGAAAATTCTGCTTTCGATCTTCCATATTTGATGGGACACAAAAAACTACACAATTGCACAAAATCAAACAAAATTTTTTTACAAATAAGCCTTAAAATGCTAGCTGTCAAAATATATAATGATAATACGGATTAGAATGAAAATGGCGGGAAAAATATGACTAATTTGTCTAGTGGTAAAGAAAACAAACTTACTTTTCGAACAACCTAATATTTATTTTATTCAGAGTTTCTGGAAATTGAAAAAAGTGATTTGATAATATAAATTGTTTATAATTATGTATTTCTATGTTTCTATTTATTTTTAACTTTTTTGCTAAATTATCATCTAAATTAGGTATTAATGATATCTGTAAATGTTGCATTAACTTTATTTTTTCATACAAATTTTCAATATATGACACAACAACATATTTAGACTTAGAGATTTTAGGTCAAGTTTGATTATTTTCATATTACAAAATTTTAATACAACTTTAACATTAATTTCTTTGGATAATAATTAAGTTTCAGTCTTTTAAAAATAATTTCAATTTTATTTTGCTGGATTCTGTTGTATGATTTGAAGTTTTTAAAATATTTGTCTTAAATCTTGTAATATAATTGAGATCGGTTGATAATGAAAATAATGATAACAATAAGTGCATAACCGAAATGGTTAGGAGTTGAAAGTTGAAATTTGGTACACAGTTAGGGTACGTCATGAGAATGTAGTACACTAAGAAGGAATTTTTCAAAATCCGCACCGCGAGGGAGAGAGAGGATTAAGGATTACCCTGAAGAACTTGGCTTCTACTGTACTATTTTAGATGCCTTTTTTGCATTTATGCAGGGAAATCGAACATTTTTAGACTCTTCTAAAAATTCTCAACGATATTTAGTTTTCCATTGTGTATAAAGTTAACACAGGGAGCACATGTGCATAAGTTTGCTTTATTCAAACTCTTCGTCTTAATGTTCGAATTTATATTTATGAATGATTCTGGAAGATCTAGCTTATTTTTCGAATTCATTGAAGAAGAACCCAGAAAGAGTTATGAAAATGTTTATTATTTATCTCTTAGTGGTACTACTAATGGTTAGTAGTTGCAGTGAGTCTTATTTATTGTTATCCTGGTGTGGTAAGCAGATATCTAAAAATTTTCTAATTAATCTTGGAAGAGGGGAGACCTAATTTTTACACTCGGTGAAAATGGGTAAGATCATCTATAATCTATTAATTTAAATCTTTGCTATCATTACTGTTTGTCTGAGCAATGCCCTCATCTGCTAGTAAAATATATTTCAAACCTAGGCATATAAGAATAAAAATTGTTTTTAACACTACAGGGTTTATAATCTTTGGAATTCAATTTTATTATTTTTTCTATTTATTGTAACATCTAAATAATTAATACTACTATTTAGTTCTATTTCATAGTCAAAATTAATATCAGAATATATTAAATTTGCTAACTGTACAATATATTATAACTAGACAGCGGACATTTAGGCCCTTAAAAGTAGTGTTTTAGGCGCCTAAAATAGGCTCTTAAATTGTCTCGTTTAGGCTTTATAAACAAAAAATAGGCGGTCAAAATTTGCACAATGAACAAGTAATGTACTTATCAGACAATGGTTTATTTATTTAACATATGTATTCCAAACAAAAATGCACATATTCAGAATGCTGCAAACGCAAAAGTAGACAAACAATTATCTTTACATTTTTTATTCACTCTGTTTCCCATAGTTTGCTTCACAATATATTATAAGCACTTTTTCCAAATTTTCAATAGAAAAGTTGCAACGTTTGTCACTGAGTATTAATTTATACGCAGAGAAAGAGCGTTCCACATCTACTGACGATAACGGACAGTATTTCAACCTTGGAAGAAGATGAACTGGGAATTCACTTTCGGTTTTGCTCTTCTTTCCTGCCAAAATATCAGCCACAACAAACAAGGACTTTAATCCAGTATTCTTTTGAAGCACTGCATCCAACTTTTTCCTCACTTTTTCTGCAGCAGTGCCTGGTGCATCACAAAGTTTCTGCTTTGCTCTGTTGAGGAGATCAATTTGTTCATATATCGGTTTCCCACTACTTTCAAGAGCAGTAATAGTATCTGCAATGAATGTGAAATGAGACTTAATGTACACCAAGTCGTTCTGAACATAAATGTCATTCAAAATTTCCTTGGCTTTAGTTACACAAACTGCATCATCCGCTAAAGTGTCCAGAAGTTTCTTTATATCAGAGAAATGTTCACTGTAGTAGTTAACAGCCTTCAGCCAAGTTCCCCAACGAGTGAGAACAGGTTCTGGAGGAAGAGCAACATCTGGGAGCATCTGCCGAAAAGCTTGCACTCTTGATGGGGCTTTAATGAACACTTTCTTGACAGAGGAGATGAGTTTATTCACCTTCTCATATTCTACTCTGATTTGCTCTGCTACCCGATTGAGACCATGGGCCAAGCATGTCACATGGACAAGAGCAGGAAAAAAAATCTTAAGTGTTTTCATGGCAGGAACCATGTATGAAGCAGCATCTGTTACGGCTACAAGAACTTTATCTTCATCAGGATTAATTATCTTTAGTCCATTGTTCACAAAATGAGCCACTGTTTCATGGTTAGTTTTAGTCAACTGTTTTGTGTAGATCAGGTAAGCTCTGGAGGGCCCATCGGCATCAAGCTTTCCAACAATCAAGTTGGCAACGTAGCGTCCAAGACTGTCCGTTGTTTCATCTACAGAGAACCACAAGTAAGAGTCCTTAAGATTGTCTCTTATCCTGGAAATAATATCTTCGTATGCAGGTTGCACATAATACTTTCGAAGTGTCGACTCTGAAGGAATTTTCTGGTGGCAGTACTTTTCCAAGAAATTTCTAAAATGAGTGTTCTCCAATGTTTTAAATGGAATATTTGCTGCTATAATAGCATGACACAAATCAGCACTAAACTCATTTTTCTTTGATGAAGTCTCTGAAGTCTGCGTCAAGAGAGTCTGTTTCATTTTATATTTTCGTTCAACGTTCGATTTATGCAGAGCACCTTGTGCATGTTGTGTGAGGTGGCATTTCTTTTCACTGGACACCTACAAAAAATATTAAATTTTATTATTTGTTGTTTTTAAACTACTTTATATTTTATATATATTAACATTATACAGTACAGTATATATAATTTGTAATTTGCAGTAATATTTTAATTTATGAAAATATTTTTTTACTGACCTCTTTATTACAGACTTGGCACAGAATAATCTTGCCATCCGACGTGTAATGAGGGAATTCTTGAAGCCATTGCCGAATTAATGAAGCTTTAGATGTTTTAACTTTTGGCATTTTCACTAAAATTTTATCCACAAGTGAACACTCCAAAGACAAAAATAAAACTGATCTGCAGTAGACTGTCAGGCTGTTATTCTGGCAATTCGGGATTTTATGACTTGGTGACAAAAGACTAGGTGTGGCTAATTGCTGTTTTCAGAGGGTATGGTGGAGGGAGAATTTGTAAAATTTTAACTGCCTTGGAATGTAAGCAATACAGTATGTTAAGAATCAAAGTAAATCTTTGTGGGAAACGAAACGAAAAATTAAAAACTTTTTAAAAATATGAAAACAGGCTAAACTTTATGTTTTAGGCAAAAATAGGCAGTAACGTCAAATTAGGCATTTTTAGGCATTTTAAAATACCATTATTTCGGTCTAAATGTTCATGAAAAGTGTTAATACAAAATCTTTGCCATGTATATGCTAAGGGAAAAAAATAGGCATTTGCCTAAAATCCGCTGTCTAATTATAACTGTACAATATTGGATGAATTATATCATTATCATAAAACAACAAATAATCATCAACATAATTGAACAAAAACACTTTTCTGCTTGATTGTAAAAAAATTGTATGACAATGTCATAAATACACATTAGCTATTAATAGTTTAGAACTAACAATTGAACTCATAGATTCAAGTTTTTTTTTTGTTTATGCATAATAATCTTATTTAATACAGAATTTATTAATTCTAATACTTTGTTATTTCAATTTTTTTAAACTAAACTGCCTACTTTACTGTTATGAGGTATGAATGGATACATTGAAATGATAACATTTTGAGATTATTCTAAATCTTTTAAATTAATTAATTTATTTATTTATTAGTATTTTTAATAGTAATTTCTGAGTTTTTTATTTCATCTAATTTTTTCTTTAGTTAAAAATGTTATACAATATAAAAGGATTAAAGTCTACTAATTATTATTTTTATGTCTCATTTACTATGGTCTAAAGCAGTGATGTCCAACTTGTGGCCCACTCAATGTTTTTGTGCAGTTCTTTTAAAACAGTAATTATCTTATATAGATTTTTATTATAATGAAATTTCACATGTATAGTTAAATACATTAACATGATGTATAACACCTTATCACATACTGTACACTCAGAAATTAAAACAGTATTAAATAGTTTTAAACAAATCTTCAAATGTATTACATATATATGTAAGTACAGTACATACTGTATATATATGTATTTAATCAGTATGTTCACAACAACAAATATTTTTAAATTGGTGTTTTGGTATAATGAAATTATTTTTCTTAAATTTGCCATATATGTGTAATAAATGTCAAACAATAGACACATTCCTAAGTTACAATGGTCTTCTGTGTTTCCAATAAATAATAAGTTTTATTATTTTCTTTAAATTCTTTGGAAATAAGCCTAATAAAATTAATAATGCTATTAAATTCTTGCTGGATTGACAAAGGTGTAATTTTGTATCATGTTTCGTATCCAGTACATGGTTTGTTAAATAAGCCTAATAAGTTTTAATTAGAATTACACATTTGCACAATGCATATAGATTTAAAATTTCAAATCATTCTGTGTTTAGATTGTTAACGGGTTTATGTTTTACTGTGCAAGTTATTTGATTATAGTCAGTCACCAAGGGGCGCTTCATGTAAAGGTTATGTTCTGTAGGTCATTTTAAAATTGGATGACTGTTAGTTACTTGTTTTCTTTTCTTTGACCTGGCAGCCATTTTTAATAAAGTTATTCTCTTTAGCTACTTCTGCTAATTAAGTTGTGGAAAGTGCTTTAAAAATTTTGGAAATTGAGAGAAGAATTTAAATTTTTATGAATGAAAGGACCAGAATGTTTCTAAATTATATGATGGACAGTGGTTTTTTGATTTATGTTTCCTTCCAAATATTACAATGAAATTAAACTAACTTAATAAGCAGCTTCAAGGTGAAAACAAATTGATCACAGACTGTTATCAAAATATAAAGCATTCATAGCAAAACTCAAACTTTATGAAAGTCAGTTAAAATCAAAAACTACATTTCATCGTCCAAAATTACATAAATTTAATAGTGACAAAAACATTTTTCTAAATATGCACAAGAAACTATTAATTTACTAAGAGAATTTCAAGAAAGATTTTCATATTAAAAAATTTATGAGAATATATTTAATATTTTGTTATGTCCATTTGACATTGTTGTGGAACAAACTCCAACAAATTTGCAGATAGATTTGATAGATCTCCATTCATCTTCTGAATTGAAATATATGTTTGAGGCAATAACAAAGTTCAGTTTTATACAAAATACGTCTGTAATGATAAATTCCCTAACCTAAAAAAACGCAATGAGCATTACAGCTGCAATGGGAATTACCTATCTTTGTGAATCTTTTTTCTCAAAATTGAAGATTGTTAAATGTAAAAGTCATAATAGATTGACCAATAAAAATTTTAAAAAATCCAATTATTTTGTACAATACATCAAAAATACCTGTTGATATTAAAAAATTAAGTGAAAAAATTGAAAAGCAAGTTTTACATTAGAATACATACAAAATACTGTATAATTGTATATGCTTTGTTGTAAATAAATGTGTGGCCTACATTGTATTTTGGTTTTGGCCCAGTAAACAATTTCAGTTGGACAACACTGGTCTAAAGGGAACAATCATTGATGGCTGAAACATGTTATGTAATGAATGAAAAAACAAAACCTTCTTGTAGGTAATTGCAAGTCTTTGAGTGAAGAATGTGAAAATGTGTGTGGGGTTTTCTTGTCTCTTTGAGAATTTAAATGATTAAAGTTTACTGTTTAAAGCATTGGTTAAGATTTATAATTGATAACATTTACATGTTCTCAGTCATATTGAAGCTGATAATGTGAAAAGAGAACTTAAAATGAATTTGTTTAAAACATACATAAGCAAAGATTTTATATTATACTTTAAACTACATAATAATTTTTTGTAATATTTTCATTTATTTGGATTTGTGTATATTTTATCTGTAACTTAAGGTAATCAGAAGATTACAGATAAAAACAAAAGTAAGATTATTATATTATATATTGATATATATATAATATAAAACAAAATAATTAGTAATATAATTATATTATGGATATAAAAACAAAAGTTTAGAATTGAATTAAGCATGGATTATATACAAGGGATAAATGTATACGAAAAATATAAATGATGCAAAACAAACTTTATTCTTTCTATACAAATTAGATGTGTGTCAATTTCAATCAAAATTATAATATATTAAAATATAAAATAATTAAAGGTTAATCAAATTAGATACAGGTTGTGCTATAGGAAAGATGCTTTTTTTAGTACAGATTGCATGTACAAGGATTTAGATACTTTAAAATCTTAAATAATAGTACAGTAGAGCATCGATTATCCGACTCAATTGGGGACTCAGGTTGGTCGGATAACTGAAAAATCGGATAACCGAAAAAAATGAAAAAAATACATTATTAGTATATTAGTATATCCCATGTAATTAGTATATTGCTATTAACCAACTTCGCATTGAATTTTCATCGATGTTAAACCTAACAAATTTTTTAAAATAATAATCGTCGCTATTGTATCGTTAAAAATTATTTTAAAATTATTTTATTGCCCACAAAACAAACAACCACTCATAATTAGAAAATTAAGTCTCATTTAAATACTGGCCTCCCTTCAATGGTTGAGCCGTGTTGCCAGCTAAAACACGCAAAAATTTAACAAAAATAATATTAAAGTAGCCAAGACATAGCCAAATATTGTAGTGCCACATCACTAGCGGACATTTGAAATTTTCCAATTAGAACGGTCGGTTAACCGAAGTGACGGTTAATCGGGGATCGGATAATCGATGCTCTACTGTATAACTAAAATAAATCTTTTAATATATTTTTGTTTTATTTCAGCTAATGTTAAATTCTATTATCCATTCTTTCATCGAGCATTGTTTAATATTTTGGAGGATGGATGGACTGCATTTCTTCCAGAAACTGAATTTTCAAAAATTAGCATGAATACTGAAGAGTGGAGAATCACACATGTTAACAAAAATTATTCAGTAAGAAATTAAATTAATTATCAATATTGAGCTTGTTTCTGTAGCAGTGAACAATTTTTAGCTGATATATTAAAATAAGAAATTAAATAGTATAAAGAACATTTAGAAATTTTATTCTTCTGTTCTTAATAAATTTTTGATATTTTCTTAATTTCTTATTGAAATTCTTTGAGATTTTTTCATATATTTAATGATATAGTTTTATAATTAAGCATTTTTACATTTAAACATTTTATATGATATTTAATAAGTACAGATTCAGGTGTTCAGAATATGTCCAATTGTGTGAATGAGGTTTAAGAAAAATTAAACAGTTCTGGGGAAATTTATAGTAGAAAAAATATTATTCAATAGCTTCAAAAATGTTGCAATAAAATGGAGCAGTGTCTCAACTAAGTCTATAGACTTCAATCAGGCAAATTTTCCGAAATGACAGCATCTTGTGTTTTAAAATGAAATTGGAACATTATTTACTTTGTTTCTGATCAGTTCAGTCATTTGTTATATTGCTGTCTACTTATATGATTATGCACTTGCAATGGGATGAGTCAGTTGAGGTTCCAGAATCACGGTTTTAATTTTTACAAATAAACTGAAAACTAACTGAGCTTTAAAAGGAATCGAAAAAGAAAGTCTGTTTTTATTTCAAAACTTTTTTTGACAATATTTAATAGATGCAATTTCATATCAGCTTGATTTAAACAAAATATTTACTTGTTCCCACACAGAAAAAATTGCAAATTAATACATAACATAAAACATAAAACTACATAAAAACATGTTCTGAATTGTCTTGATTAAATAGTAGTAGGCTGTTTTGATTTTTTTTCAACCTCCAATGGTTTATGAAACAAAGACAAGTGTAAATAACAAAATGAATTTATTACCAAAAGTTAGGTACACACTTGGTTACTTTTCGACACAATCACTGTGAAGATTGAGGCATTTGTCATATCTGTGGACAAGCTTTGCAACCCCCTCTTCATAGAATATTGCCACCAGTGACTTGAGATGGGCCTTAACCTATTCAATGTTGAATATTTTCTCCGTCACGTGTCGCTCCTCGTTGAATTTTTTTTTATGTTAAGCCTAATGCAATCACATGTTTTAGAAAAATAATAATTGTGGCTATCGTATTATTCCAAATTACTTTATATTTATTACACACAAAATAGACATATTAGGGAATGTAAAAAACAAAAAATTTTATTTTAAAAGTTAATTTTAGTGTGATATATCTCAAAACAAGGTACAACACATAGTGGAACATTACATTGTACACATTGATAACGTGATTCTGCACGTTTTTTGTTAGCTGAACATACTTTACATACTCTGGATGGATGCTTTTTTTTTCAGTAGGTGGTATAAAACTAGGAAAATGCCATTTAGATAAATGCAATGGATTTTCGTGTGATGGTCAATTGCAGCGGGCTAGATGTCTGCTTGTGTGATACTTCTCTATCACTTCTCTGATAACAGACATACGAAAATCTAGAAATGATATTTGTTTTTTTGTATGTTTTCAAATATAAAATACAAGCATTATATAATGTAATATCCATCATATGAAAAAATACTTTCTTGTACCATTTTACCGTTTTTCTCACGTACGGATAATTGTGTATTACTCCGTCACAGAGATCGATACCACCCATATTGTGATTATAATCCAAAATACAATTTGGCTTCATTATTACTTCCCCATATCTGTCACATTTACCCGAATCAGAGAATTTGTTATCACTCATTGTACTTAGAATTGCCACATCCCTTTTGTCTTTCCAACAGAACACAGACAATTCATCTTTTTGACAGGTGATAAATTACCCTTCTTTCAATTTACTGCCAGGAAAATTACATGGCATTCCTATCCAATTTTTATTTACTGTTTCACATACATAGGTTTGTTTGTCTAGAAGCGTTTTCACTAAGGTCGGTGAGGTGAAAAACCTATCTAAAAAAAACCTTGTGATATTTACTGAACAATGATTCTAATAAGGTTAGCACAACCTTCTCTCCTTGCCCACCTTCAAAATTTCCATATTCAGTAGTAGCTACAGTATAAACTATAAAGTCCCAAACATATCCTATTTGTGACTCACAAATTTCAAAGCTTTTCACTCCAAAACGAGCACGCTTGTTCGGTATGTATTGCCTAAATCCCAATCTCCCTTTCCATAGCATAAGACTTTCGTCTACACAGATATTTTCCTCTGGGAGGTATGCATTTTTGAACTTGTGGCATAAATGATCGATAACACTGCGTGATTTATGCAGTCAATCATCACCACCTGAAGCTTGATTATTGTCCATAAAATGCAGACAGGACAATAAAAGTTGAAAGCAGTTGCTCGACATTGCATTGGAAAAAAAGGGTGTCGACAAAAGATCTTCACTTGTAAAATACATACTTAGGCACGGTTTTCTAATTATACTTGTGACCATTATAAGTCCTAGAAATTCTCTAATTTCTGGATTTGTCGTTGGTTTCCAGTTTTTTATCCGACTATTCTCTCGTAAATCGTCACAATTTAGCAAACTATCACCATACCTGTTCATTTCTGAAACAATCTTGTCGACAAGTTCGTCATCGAAGAATATACTGAAACACTCAAACGGTGTAGCATCACTCTGTAGATTACATCGTATTCTTGATGGTCCTGTAAAACTGTTCACTTGAGGACGTCTGAAATTTGTACGAATCCATCCGTCGTCACTACTAAATCGCGGATGTTTAGCAGTATTACTTCGAGTACTGCCATGTGATCTGCCTCTATATCCACTCGTAGATGGTAATTCAGGATCAAAATCACCACTGTCATCACTTACATTTTGATCTGATATGTAATCACCATTGCTGTCTGAAAATTTGGATTCATCAGAACCTAAATTGAATAAATATTCGATAACTTCTGACTTATTTAGAGCGCTGTGTGTACTATTTGGTGCCATATCGAAAAACAGAAACAAAATGGCCTAATTTTCTTTGTGATTTCTAACAAAGAACTATTCCTAGAATTTTGATAACCTGCTGAGCAAAAACTAGATAACATAATGGTTCTTCTGATATGAGTCACTTATTTCAAAACACCATACAAGTAGCGACATCTGATGTTTAAAAAACGTTCCGATGTAAACACTAAAATATTCGGGATCGCCCACACAGGTCAATGAGTGTCAACACGAATATTTTTGGGAACAACGTAGGACAGGTTAACATTGTTTTGTGGATTGTCATTAGTCTCAAACCTCTGCCCTCCTAGCACATTTTCAGTTCAGGAAACAAGTGGAAGTTTTCATACCTTTAATGTATGAAGACTTTCATTCAGCTTGGAACTTTTTAAACACCCAGCGGTATAGCTCCGATTTAGTGCTGAATGACTTCCACCACTTTCCTGTACTGAAAACGTGGCTAGGAAGATAGAGGTTCAAGACTAATGACGATCTTCAAAATAACATTAAGGCCCATCTCAAGTCACTGGTGGCAACATTCTATGAAGAGGGGATTGCAAATCCTGTCCACAGATATGACAAATGTCTCAATCTTCATGGTGATTATGTCAAAAAGTAACCAAGTGTGTACCTAACTTTTGGTAATAAATTCATTTTGTTATTTACACTTGTCTTTGTTTTATGGACCATCAGAGGTTGGAAAAAAACCACCCTCATACATTTTATAATGATATTTTCCTTTATCTATCAAATTTTTTCATAGATATATTTGATGCTAATATTTTTGATTTTATATTAAATTTTGAAATGTCATAAAAATATATGTATGGGGATCAAAAATAATGGAACAACTTTGGGAGGGCAGGAAGTTCATAGCATGCATATCCACTGTTAGATGTCAGTAGATGAAATCTTCTGGAATCAGTATGTGAAGCAGTGTCGGCATGTCAAGACTTGTTGGCCCATAGCGATTTTTTTTTTTTTTTGTGAGAACTATTTTTTGTTTTCATCAAAAATGTGATGTCAGATTTTAAAGAACAATATGCTGTTGTGAAATTTTGTTTCCTGTTAAGGAAAAGTGGATCATAAACAGTTGAAAGAATTCAATGTGCTTACAAACAAGATACCATGAGTAAGACAAGGGTTTACAAGTGGTTATCCCACTTTCAAAAAAGAAAAATATGTTTTGAAGATCAAACCAGGTCTGGTTGTCCATCTAACGTTCAAGTCAACGAAAATATTGAAAAAATTTGCAATCTCATTAATGAAGATTGCTGTCAAACCATTGATGAACTTGTTGATTTGTCTGTGGATTTTGTGGGAGTTTGATTCAGTGAATTTTGTCACAAGAACTTGGCATGAGAAGAGTTTCCGCATAGTTGGTTCCATGCTTGTTGACTGCCAGTTAGAAAGGCAATTGCTTGGCAGCTTGCCAGGCTTTGAAAGAACATTTGGAAAATGATCCAGACTTGTTTTCTAAAGCGATAACTAGTGATGAATCATAGTGTTATGGTTACGATCCAGAAACCAAATGTCAATACAGCCAGTGGAAAGCATCAGGATTTCCTCGTCCCAAAAAAGCAAGACAAGTGAAGTCAAATTGTGAAAACCATGCTGATCTGTTTTTTTCTGATATGAAAGGAATTGTTTATTCTGAATTCATCCATCCAGGCCAGGCAGTCAATTGACATTGTTATCTGGAAGTCCTCAGGACTTCATGATGCTGTGAGAAGGAAAAGAAAGAACTTGTAGTGAATGGGGGATTGGTTTTTCTATCATGACAATGCGCCTGCTCACACGGCATTCTCCGTGCAGCAGTTTTTGACAAGAAACGGATGACCCCTACCCCCATTCACCTGATCTCACATCTTGCAATTTTTTTTTCCCAGGATGAAGAGGGAACTCAAAGGGAAGTGATTTCAGCAGTAGAAGAGGTGAAAACAAAAGTGATAGAGGTGCTAAGAGACATTTCAGAACAGGAATTTTCTAGGTGTTTTGAACAATGGAGAAAATGTTTAACAAGTGTATTGAGGCTAATGGAGAGTATTTTGAAGGAGATTAAAATATGAAGTTGTTAAAATAAATACACAATTTTTTCTGAATTTGTCCCCATTATTTTTGGGTTTCCCATGTAGTTGCATTTTCATAGTCAAGTTCAAGAAGTTTATGACTTTTTGAAAATGCAACCATATGCATTATATTTTTGCAAAAAAATGGGTCCATTTTTTAAGTAATTTTTCATAAATAATTGCACAACCATCATCAAAAATAAAATTTGAGTTTTTTGACATTAAAAGGTCATTTAATTAGAACTCCATGCTAAAAAATAGGTCATTCATGGTGATGATGCTTGTCATATTTGACTTTAATTTTATTTTTGTTAATCATGCATTAAGTTTATAATCAAGTTTATAACTGTATCTGCTATCTTATGATGGAGATATGTGCTTAAATTAAAGCATTCATTTAATTTAGTGTTTAAGTTAACTGATCAGTTCAGTATTGCATGGCAAATTATAAGATAGATCAGCTTTGTATGATTTAATTCGAATGTTCCAAACTACTGTACATAGTGATAATTATTAATTCATTTATCAAATGTTTTATTTTGTGTGCTAATATGCAATAATTTTCAAGGAAATTTAATCCTGAGAATATTCTGCAGCCCTGCAAATACTACAAGTTTTTAATATACTTATTTACTAATTTATGCTAGATTAAATATGGCCTTTTATTTATTTAAATATATCACATGTTTTTCAATACATAAAAGTCATAGCAGGATAAGTATGGTAAATTGGCCACAATAATAATGGGATGAAAATTGGCACAAAGTAGGTACAGTGAATGATTAACTACTGGTCAATATTGGGTCAAATTTTTCATAAATGTGAAAAATTTGAACTCTTGAAAATATTGCTGTTTTCTTGCATAAAATTGAAAAGTAAGAAATACAGCCCTTCTGGAAAAAATGAGGCATGCAAGATGGTATGTATTACAAACTTTTTGGTGCTAAATTCAAATTAAAAAAAAAACAAGTTTTCAAAGATATAGTATTGTGAAAATTTTTGAAACAAGTGAATTCATTCTCTGGTTTCAAAACTTTTTATCAGTGCAGAAAATATATTAATGTTAACCTTTGTAGAGAGGGTTAGTCAGATATGGCACTATCATGATGTAGTGGAGAATAAACATGGGAAATTTTTAAGAATTTTTCCATGCGTTTTTCTTGCTTCCATTTTGGGAAAAAAATTTTTTAAACAGTTACATCTAGTAAAGAAAAAATCTTTCTTTATTGTCACTTAATTCCTTTTTATGTGAATTTTTTTTGCTGTAATTTTTGGCTAAACTTTTTTGCGGATATTGACGTTGTTCTCCAGTGTTATGTGGTTGCCCTTGATTGGTATATCCATCGATCACTACAGAGTGGTTAATGCATTCACTGGTTTAGAATGGGGCAACAGTTTCAAAAATTTTTAGTAATTTTTATATTACTATATTACACTATAACAAAAATGCAGACTTCATTTTTCAAATGCAGCATAGTTTAAAAAATCTGAAAACAATTATAAAAAATTATAACTGTGATAACATCTAGACCAGGGATGTCCAACCTGCAGGCTGCACTGCTGCCCACTTAATATTTTTGTGGGGCCCACTGCATCCTAAATTTTTTAGGTACACATTCATTTATTTTGATAGAGTATGTCACAAAAATGATTCTCTTTTCACTTGATACACTTTGATTTCGTAATGACATAACTGGTGCTAGAGAACTGTACTACCCCACATGTATGACATACTGTTGTGAACAATTATTTTTTTGCATGAAAATTATAAAAAATGTTGAAAGAAATAGGTTGAGTGGTTCCCATTTAACTAACATTCTTAGAATTAAGACTAGTACCATAAAATCAGATATTGACAATATTATAAAATAAAGGCAATGTCAAAAATCTCTTTAAATTTATTTTGTGTGATTTAATTTTTTTTTACTGTCAATAATACAGTGTTTTTTGTAATTATATATATTTGTTATTAAAATTTGATATTCACATTTTGAACCTTTCAAAACTATATATTTATATAAAGTACCTTTGTGGCTTGCGGAATATACCTAAATTTCTAATTTGGCCCATTAGGAAGAAAGGTTGGACAACCCTGATCTACATCAATATGGTACTAGAAGTGAACATTTTTATCTCTGATTTTTTAGAATGGTTTTTTTTCTTTGTCTAATAGTAGTGGGATGTTATCAGTGCAGAAAATATATTCATTTCATTGGGCTGCAATTTGAAAAGATTATAGACCTATAAGTTTCCACTGTAGTCCATCTGTCTGCCTGCCCTTCCTCAGTCTTGAGAACAGTGTTAAATAGTTAAAAGTCAAGACCAGATATGGAAAGCTTAGAGTAGGAGGCTCCAGTTAACTATATAAGAACTTCTGCTTTGGGCTGGAAATCACATTATTTCAGTTTAAAAATCTTCTCCTGAATGGAGTTAGATAGATGACCAGTGGGACTTCATTGTTAACAGGAAAATATGATAACTAAACACACTCAATAAAACCTTTTAACTATGCAGCCCTATTTATTAAATTCTAACGTTTTCATTCATATTTATTTAACATATTCGGTCATATTGCCGAATTATGAAATGCAAATTCTAATGTACGCAAGGTATGTCGATGATGTGGTTATTTTATGGAAAGTCAAACCCAACTTACAACAATTCATAAAGGACATTAATGACAAGTTTGGCCTCAAGATTGAACTCGAGCAAGAAAGTGATACGCTCATACACTTTCTGGATTTATCTATACAACTCGACAGCAAAGGAGATTTTCTCACTAAAGTCTATAGAAAGCCTATGTACAACCCGATATTTATCCCATGGAATTCACACGACCCGCCAACGTATAAATAGCCGCATTCCAGGCGCTCATTGCACGAGCATACTCACATTGCAGCAGTACCCAAGACAGAAATGAAGAGCTGTGTTATATCAATAAACTAGCTAAGAGATATGGGGTTAATATTAAAGCTATTACTAGCCAAATTAAGACATGTAGCAAGGTGCGAAATTTACAAAATCCAGAAGATTTCACACTTAAGGAATATAAGGCCTCGCTGAGCAGCATCTATAGGCAAATAGGAGCCGCTATGAAGAAAAGAATAATATACAAAAGAAATCCTACAATTTATCAATTGCTAAGAGCAGACAAAGATGCTGTGGACAAGAACTCTCTTCCAGGAGTCTATAGAATCACTGTTACAGATACGCGGAGGCAGAATATGATGTTCTACATCATACGGAGCTAACAGAAGATCCCTCAAAGAAAGGCTATCAGAACACCAGAGAAACATAAGAAGCAAACAGCCATGCACAGTGCTGGTGACTTACGTCTTAGCTGCCCCCAAGAGGTCAAAGCTGAATGGGACCATGCTAGATTGATACAAATAATGCGTGACAAAAAGCACCTCTGGTACGCTGAAGCCTGGCATATCTGCAAAACCAGCCAAAAAGCATTAGCTATCAACTTCCGAGATGCAAGCAAAGTATCGGTAGCCTGGCGATCATGCATATTATAAGCGTCAAGAACGATGACAAAGCGGCAACTTACTTAAGGGCAGAACCTTTAAGTTAATGTATTTGCTCAACACATTGTTTATGTTTTGTATTTTATGTCTGTTTGTATTTTTATTTTTATTGTTATTTTATATCTTGAACGCCATAGTTTTAATGTTCTAATAGATACTGTGGTTATATAATGACAGCCTTTATGTAGATATGGCACTCTTTATTCCCATAGAATATCCTTTTAAAAAATGTTCCAAAATGATTGGATTGGTAATTCAAATTTTCTCAGAGTTCGGAGTTTGATTTTTTCTGTTTTTTCCATTTATTCTTGATAAAGGTCATTAAATATGACTGAAAATGTTAGAATTTAATAAATACGGCTGCATAGTTAAAAAGTTTTATTGAGTGTGTTTAGTTATTAAGAAAGGCAGTCTACGATGAGTTATAATTGGAAAATATGATGTACAGGGGCAAGATGCTACTAAACTTAAGTACTGTACATTGTGATGAAAAATTGTAGCCAGTATTGTGATGAAGTCACAGAATATAATTTAAATTATATTTATATCATAACATGCCAGATAATTCCAATAAAATAAATTTTCTGTAACTGTGAAATATGATTGATTAAAAATACTCACTTTTGATTGTTGATGTTTAGAAGTTTTATTTTCTTTAACTATGTTGCAATATATGAATCAAATTGGTAATTTTTTGTGATATATAGCAATGTAATGTAAAGATTTCCAAAAATGCCAAAACTCATTTTCTTGCATTAATCTACTCAAGTATTGTAAAACAATGTTATCAGATTATTTGCACATGTAAATTATGCATAAAAAATTTATATGAAAATATAATTATAATTCTGTTCATATTATAATGTGCAAGATAACTGATTGAAAATGCCACTCAGAGCCATTTTTATTAATGTCTCAGATTTTATATTTTTAACCACACTGCTCTAAAAGAATCAAGTTATTTTTTGTATTGCTAGCATATAATATAGTGTGATATAAACAGACCTAAAAGTTTAGAAGTTGCATCTTTGCTTTAATCTCCTTAAATAATTTAAAATCATATATCTGTAATCATTTTCAAAGTTGAATTTCTTACAAAAATTAATAAAAAAATAAATTTAGTAGTCCAGTTTTATTCAAATAATAGCTTCAGCTACTATTTTAAACTGCATATTTTCTCTGCAATTACTATTTGAGGGAAGTCATTATTTTCTTTGCATATACCTGTTGATGTGCACTCTTGTGAGGTTATCTGATTAGGGTGAGGAGTCTTCCGACAGCCGAGTGGTCAATTCCATTGTGTGTGAGTGTTAGGATTCACTGAGACAGGTTTCCATCATAAACTGTTTATTAAACATAGAAATTTTCTTACAAATTCCTTGATTGATGAGATAGCACCACAAAACGCATGGATTAAGTCCGAATAAAGTTCGAAAAGTTCTGTTTTCGTTGTTTGTGGATGGACACTGATGGTGAAATACTCCGTAGGCCCTGGGGCGTTGATCATGGCTTTCTGCAGCTTCTCTTTGGACGAACTGACGAATCTGTAGATCACTAGGAGGCACCCAGAGAACGATATTTCCACAACGTTCTGAAATGTTCTTTTTCTTTTTCTAAAGATCTGGAGCATGCACATCCAGGAGAAGAAATGCTATGCATCCAAGACCCAAGAACCTTTGTAACTTGAATCGCATGGTTTTATACATTTCTTAACCTCGGTCACCTCTCCATTGGTCTCTTCTTGTCACCTGGTGAACATTCGAAACCTAATGGAGGGTGCGGGAGAGGTCAACGTTGCGAATGAATATGATTCCTCTCTCTCGTCGAGTTTTCCTCAAATTTATCCGTTTCCATTGTTTAAGGAATTTACAAAAAAAAAAAAAAATTGCATTGTTCAATCAAGACACCCAATCCTTTCCATTCGCGTCTGAAAAGGAGCTCTTTATTATTAAATCGACACCCCTCATTCGGACCTCTCAGTTGACCCCTGTTCGGGTCCTCACACTCTTAATATAATAGGTAAATATATATTGTACATTTTACACATTTCGTTTCCTGTTATGTTTGTTAAATAAATAAATTTGATACATCCCTACTAAAGTTTATATTTATTAAATTTATATTACATCAAGTTTTTGGAAATTTTCAAAAATATAGCTGCAGCTGCTATTTGATAGCAGTTATTATTTGAGTAAAACTTTTCTATTTATATCACAGTGTGTTAGAAAACTCAGATTTTGTAACTTTTGTATGTGATTTAACTGCAAATTTTGTCATTTTGAGCTATTTTTATTGATTTTCAGATTTTTTTTATTACATTGCATTTGGAAAATGAAGTTGGTAGTTGTTTATAGTATAATATAGAGTAATATACAGATTCTAAAAAATTTTTGAAATTGCTGCCCTGTTCTAAACCAGTGAAACCATTTTTTGAAAACTTTATTATACAGTGATACCTCAGGATATGAACGCCCCAGCATACGAAATTTTCAGGATATGACACGAAATTTGAACATATTTTTGCTCCACGATACGAACAAAAATTCACCATATGACGTTACATTAGTTTGCAGCGCCATTTTTTATTCACTTCTGTTCATCGGTCTCAGTCCCGTGTTTGCTTCGTCATGGAAGGATCTCGCTCAATAAAGGAAATCTTGAGGTATTATCAGAAAGTGACTGATTTTATTAAAAAGAAACGTCTCGAAAAGGTTCACACTGGCTGTATTGCTGCTCGGAGTAATGACATTTGCCTAAGTCATTTTAGAAACATTTTAAAAAGTAGGCAAAGCCAAACTTCTTTGGATAGATATTTTACCAAGCAATCTCTATCCAGTGAAAGTGCTGGTGGAAGTGAAGGAAAAAAAGCAAAAAGCAGTGAATAAAAATTAAAACAAAAAAATATAAAACAACACTAATTTTTTTTAATCTTTTCTAAGTTATTGTTACATTATGTTATGTAAGTTAAGTTTTAGTATAATTTCCCTTCTCCCTCTCCTCCACCACCAGTTTACACCTCCACTATCATCTATCCTCAAAAGTAAAGTGCAAATAAAACTACATTTTTTTTAATCAATTATTATTCTATTATGGTTATACATTTACAACTACAAAATGCACTTTTCAGTGTTTTCCTTACTATAGTTATTTATTTTTTTAATGTACTACTTAGCTTTGAATGTGTTTTTTGTGTTGGAATGAATTACAGTAGAACCTCGATTATCTGGACTAATTGGGGATGAAGGTAGTCCGGATATGGAAAAATCCGGATAATTGAAACAAATACTTTAATTTGTCTTTTAATGATAAGACAACACATTTTCTTTTCGATGACATATCGGTAATATTAAAAGTAAATACTGTATTTAAATCGTGATCAAATTTTCAAGAAACAAACGTTCGTATTGAATTTGGACTACAGTGATACCCCAAACTTATGCGATAGGTGGGACCGAGCGATAACCGCGTAAGTCGAATTTGCGTAAGTCGGAGTATAATTTTGCAATTTGTGTAAAATCTAAGTCGGATGTATGTAAGCTAATAAATGTTCTCGTTAATCTTATCTTGTCTCTTGATTCATTCACGGTTACAAGAAATCACCACATAGTCTCTCGAGTCTCCGTAGATATAACAAACATAGAAATAAATAACACAAAATAAATTGTAGCTATGTGTCGATTCCGTGCGACACGTCCGAACATGTAAGTCAAACAATAGTGTGAGGGGAGTGAGTAATCGAGAGTCGCGTGGCGATCAAACAAAAGAGGAATTGACGAGATTTGAAAATCGCATAACTCCCGGTTCGCGTAAGTTGGGGTAGCGTAAGTCGAGGTATTACTGTACTACTGACCAACGCTAACAGACTACCTATTGTTTAAAAGGCCCTCCGGTGGCGCAAGAAAACAGATTTTATAAAATAAAAAGCAGTTGAAACTGCATTTTTATGAATAAAAATTTGACAAAATATTTATCGTTTTATGACGAGTAAAATTTTTGTCGCATTCACGGCTTTTAAGTAATGCATAAACCTTCGAGGCGCGAGGCCCTTCGGACCACGAGGCATAGACGGTGGTCCACATCGTCCATGCCTTACGCTGCCCTTGGTCATAGAAATGATGTAATTTGAATATAAATTATTTATAAATATGTATGTCAAGTTATATTTTTATTACTACACTAGCTGCAAGGACCCACTTCGCTGGGTTTTTATTTGTTCGTACATTTGTATGTAACATAGTTTTTTTATATGGGCCACCGTCTAT
>NW_019384644.1:355843-365028 GCF_000671375.1 Centruroides sculpturatus | reverse complement strand
AATTCGAACAAAACATTCGAAATAGAAAGCCACTTTCAACTACTTTTAGCCTCATATCTCCCGCACCCTTATAGCTATTGAGACGCAACCACCCCTATGCACGAATGGAGACTTGGGGCTACCACCACATACAAACACCATTCACGTGCGATGTGTAGTTTTGGCGAAAAAGTGAAATATAGGGACATACATGTCCATTTATATATATAGATAAAATATATTTAAGAGTTTATGACCACTGTGCTAGGTGAGACGTTGTTGAAACAAAAAAAAGTTATGCATTCCATCATGTACATAAACAGTGTTGTAATTCGCCAAGTGCAAATCAGCAAATTCGTAAAATTTTTGTTTATTTTGAACAATCCGGATAATCGAAAATCCGGATAATGGAAGTTCTACTGTATTTGGTTTTACATGTAATCGTATGGGGAAAAATTATTCACCTTATGACATTTTCATGATACGACGTGAATTTTGGAACAGATTAATTTCGTATCCTGAGGTACCACTGTGTTTTTTTTTTATTTGAATTTTTTGGCAAAAAATTCTAAATGAAAAAACATATAATATACATGATGTTGTGTGGCTCAGTTTTTACATACAATTTTACACAAAGAAACAGTTACATACAAAAGGTGATACAGGAAATCTTTGTTAGTTTGAAATTCAGGGGACAAAATAATTGAGACTTCTTCAAATTATCTGAGATTTACGTATAATATTTCTGTACAATATGCCAAATATCATGTAACTGATGTAATTTATTAAGCAAATGGAATATGGCTATGTATGAAGAATACTATTTTCGTTAATTAATAATAATAAATAAATTGCAGGTAAACAGCACTTGTCTGGTGAAAACCTCACAAGTTGCTAGATAGGTTTTATAAATAGTAAAGCAGAATTCCTTGAAATGTAGCCCAAGTTATTTTTAAAGTATCCCAAATGTAGTATCTAGAGCCCTACAGATATCTCAATCTGCTATTTGTAACTCAGTCTTGCAATTTAATACCCAGCTATATATTTTATGAGATAAGAGAAGAAAGGGTAGTCCATGGGTAATGTGGAACTGAAAATATATTACTGTAAAAACAAAGACATTTACTTCTTTTTATCCCCCGGCTGGGACAAATAGTAATGTTACGAACTAACAGGATTTCAGATTATCTGAGTTTGAATTAAAGAGGATTTTCTGTATTTAAAAATGAAATTTTTGTACATAACCTAAATGCATGAAAAATTTGGCACAATATTGAACAGTAATTAATTATTTACTGATACCTACTTTTGTGCCAATTTTTATCTCATTATCTTACTGGGACTGCTTCACCATGCTTATTCTTTATGACCTTTACAAAATACAATACAATAATACATAAAGAAAACAATATTCACTAAATTCTTATAAGGAATAAGTGGATTATTTTTAACTCGAAAAGTTATAAAAAAACATAGTATATTAAGAATGAATTTATTGTATGAATTTATTTATGAGCAATAGTAATAATACAAACAGTAGATAGATTTAAGAGGAGTGAGTTTGTGGATCATTTTAAGAGTAGCAAAGCAACTAGGTAAAAAAAATAAAAAATAATTAGGTGATGAAAGAAGATTGACAGCATTTAACTATTCTAATCTTTATAGCAGTCCAATGCAATTATATGAATAATTCAATGATTAGAGATTTCTACTAGTAGATGAAATGATGAATTGATGATATATATTTGTATGCCTAATTTTTCTAAAAACATTAGTTAAATATTTGTTAATTAAATAATGTAGAATTTTATCACCATTGAAGAAAGATTTGTATAATTAAGTTTGTTAAAAAGAATTTATCTGTGATGAAACAAAATTGTATAGGAAGTATTTGAAAACTATGAAAATATGAAGATTTATAAGTTATGAAAATCAAATTCCTCTATGAATTTATTCAATTATTACATCTTTCTGAAAGAGAAAAATCTGCAATAAGCAAAACCAAGTAAGGAGCAGATATGATAAAGTGAATTAGAATAGAAAGTATTAAAGTATGATGAGATTGAATTGGATGAAATTTTAAAAATGGACAGGATATTTTGAAAAGTTGTTAAATCAAGATAATTCATATGAAAGTATTTTCAGATATTATTAAATAGAATGAGATAAATGAAAATGTACTGTACCTATATTGCAACAATATAAATTTACAGAGATATAGGAAGTAGAGTTGAAACTTATCATAAAAAAAACATACTGATACTGATGAAATTATTTGATAAAAAATATGTAGAATTATGCAGTTTTTGCAGGTATGCTTAACTGCTCAAGAAACTATTCTTAAGATCGTATGTACAACATATGATTTATAAAAAGGACAGTTTTGCTAACACATTTAAAAAAATTCTCTTCTGCTTGATTATCACTTTGAAAAAATATGTTGTTATAATATATTTGTAGATTTATATTGGAATATTGAGAAGATAAGAAATTTGATGGAAAACTTATAGAAAAGCAAGAATAATTTACAAAACTTTATAACAATTCATTTAACGTAAATTCTCAATAAATGTGAGATAATGTATCAGACAAGAAGTTAAATGAAAAATGTTTTGGTTTGTCAGATGAAGAAAATTTATTTAGCTAAAACCAGTTATATTTGTAATGTTTGCATAAAAGCAAGTATTTTGGCATTATTGTTTCATAAAAGTTTTTGAATATTCTAAGACTCAGTAGTCAAATTACAAATATAGTATTCAGTTAAACACAGTCTGCACAAAATCAGTGTAACAATAGCAAAAACAAATGAATGTTTTATGTACAGTATTTACAAATTTAGAAATTTCAGTTTAAACCATTTAAATATATACATGAAACATTAACAAATCTGATATATTGTAAATTTATAATTTTATGTATAAAAGCTTTTATTTAGGTATAAAAGTTTAAGTGGATGAAATGAACTTAAAATGGTGAAATGAATATTATGAAGTAAAATCAAATATTAAAATGTTTAGAATGAAGTTGTAACAAAGTTATAAATAAATTATATAGAGTATAACAAACATTTCAGAAACAAGGGCATATTTTAAATTAAAATTCTTGCTAATCTATTATTTATCATGTTAAAAATTTGCTGTTTTCATTTTGTTCTATTTTTTTTTCTTTAGAATATTAATGTTTTAATTCTATAAATGCAATGAGTATTTAGAAGAGAGATTCAGTAATGTTTCTTTACAAAAATTGTGAACAGTATGGTAAAAAGTTCTTTCTGAAAGTAAAATTCAGACATTAATGTTTAAATATTTAATTAATTATTTATTTTTAAACAGAGAATACAATTTTTTGATATTTCAAAAGAAGATTAAGAAATTTTATTAGTTATTAGTTCATAGTTCAAGTCATGAAGAAAATGATATATCTAAAAATAAAATATATCCAATACATTTTAGAGTTTAGCATGATAAGAAAATAATATGTCATTTAATATATTATTATTATCACAATATAGAATTATTGGTATTTTAGGTATGTCCAACCTATCCAGAGATATTAGTGGTACCAAAGAAAATTGATGATGAAACATTAATAAGTGTTGCTAATTTTCGTTATTTATCTAGATTTCCAGTTTTAAGTTATTTTCATAAAGGATCTAAGGTAAATCTAATTATTATTTACAATTTTTAATAATTAATGGTATTGTTTTTACAAACTCAATATTCCATGTTGTTATAGGCTTCAATTTTGAGGAGTAGTCAACCTATGGTGGGAACTAACATGAGGCGATGTGAAGAAGATAAAAACTTAATGAATGCTGCTTTAGTGGCAGGAGAAAGAGGTTATATTATTGATACAAGAGCACAAAATTTTGCCCAGTTGGCAAGAACTAAAGGTTCTTTTAATTATCATTTATAAACCATTTAACCATAAATTGATATTTTATAAATGATTTTATTTATTCATGTTTTAAAAACACATTGTAAATCAATTTAATGATCATCTTTAGCTTTATACATTTCATAAATTGAATGACAAATTTAAAAATATGTTAAACACTGTATTCTGATGCATTACACTCATACATTCATAAAATATTTTTAAAGGATTGAACATGTAAATAAAAATTAAGAAATAAAGATGATAAATAGTGCTTAGCTAATAATAAACTACAGAATATATAAATAAATTATTATTATTTATATACTATTTATGCACTAATTATAGTATTTATATTTCTTAATTTTTATTTATGACTAATAATTTAAAAACATTTTATAAATTTAATGTGTATCATGCATAAGCTTATATTATTCAAATTATTTTTGAATTCATCATTCGTTGTGAAGTGTGACTTTTTTCTGTTAACTGTTTTGAGTTTAAGATATTAATAACATTTTCAAGACTCCAGAAAGATTTTCGTTTAGAAGTGCATTTAATTTTAGCATATTATTATAATTAATAATAATGATCTGAATTCTTAATCAGTAACATTTGATTGAGGTTAACTTAGCATATTGGCTCTAATGCTTACACACTGAAAAAATTGTGAGTTTGGAACTAGACATGATTTTCAGTAGCTTGAAACTTTAATTAAATCATTAAGTTTACAGATGGCAAGATATTTATTTATAATTCAAAATTTTCAATCATTAAATTGCATAATTAACCAATTATTACATGGAGAATTTCATCAATTTATGCCATGAAATAAACCTAAATTAAGTTTTTTTATGTTTAATTATGCTATATTTCACACAGAATCATTTTTATTTTTAAAATATTTCAAATTTAAATAAATGCATTTACATAAAAATAGTAATAATAATAAATAAATAAAATAGTACTAATTTATATGATAATTTGTTATATTGAAAAAATTTAACGTTGCATAAATTATATATAATACAGTAATACCCCGAACTTACGTGATAGGTGGGACCAAGTGATAACCGCGTAAGTCGGAGTATAATTTCGCAATTTGTGTAAAATCCAAGTCGGATATATGTAAGCTAATAAATGTTCTCATTAATCTTATCTCATCTTTTGATTCATTTACGGTTACAAGAAATCACCACATACAGTCTCTCAAGTTTCCGTAGATATAACAAACACAGAAATAAATAACACAAAATAAATTGTAGCTATGTGTCAATTCTGTGTGACACGTCCGAACATATAAGATGAACAATAGTGTGGGGGGAGTGAGTAATCAAGAGTTGCATGATGCTCAAACAAAAGACGAATCGACAAGATTTGAAAATTGCATAGTCGGGGTAGCATAAGTCGAGGTATTACTGTATATAAATGAATATCTATAATTGTATTCTGTATAGCTTAATGTCATGAACCAAATTTGATCTTGATTGTTTTTACTTGTTCTTTTAATATTTAATAGTGCATTTTTATTTAGGAGGGGGATTTGAACCTGAAATTCATTATCCATTGTGGAGAAGAATACATAAGCCAATAGACAGACATTCAACCTTATTAAATTCACTTTCAAAATTAATTGAAGGTAATTAAAAATAATATTTAATAATAGAATAGAAGAATTAAAATAAAAATTTTTGCTATTACTATTAATTGGCATCATTTCATTATAAGATGCAAATGATGATAAAATTTTAGAAAAACTACTATAAATATCTGTTCACACTCTAGTTTCAATTTCCATTTCATTTCCAGTAATTTTGCAATTCTATTTAAAGATTTTGATTGTGAATTAAAAGTTTTTGGATATTCTAGTGGAAGCCATAATTTATCATATTTGTATAAAAACTTTTGAAAAAGAATATAATCATTCTATACTTAAGCTTCCTTTTTTTAAATATATGTGAACTCAGTGTTCTCTCTAGAAAGCTTTACTAACTAGGCAGAATGAAGTAATAGCCAAGCAGACAAAAAAAATATTGTTATATTATAAAATTCTGTTATTTGTAAATACGATATCTCTTTCTTCACAAACAAACATACACATTGTATCTAATTGGTTTCTAGTATCAAATGTCTTCTAATCTGCAAACAGTTTTTCCACTGTGTTCTATTCATATATGTTTTCATTGATGTTAACATTTTTTATATATTTTCTTCTCTGATCTTTCTCATTTTTTATAATTTCTGTTCTGTGCCTATTCCTGGACATTTTTAACTTCATATAACCATACCATATTAAATGCCTTTTTTTTATTTCTTCAATAATTGAGTTTTTATGCTCACAACTGCATTAATTTTTTCATTGTGCATGAATAATTTGCATAATTTGGTTAATGCATTTATTTCAACTGTACTTAAACAACTTTCTTTGGTCTGTTTTTGATATTTTTCTACATTTTGGTATGTAATACATAATAGCATATACTTCTCACTATGGTGTTATATGTATTCCATTTTCTTTTTGAGATTTTGGCATTTTATAGATTTTGTTCAGCCTCTTAAACAGCCTTTGTTTGTTTCTTTCAGTTTTCTGTGGCTTAGTTATCTCACCCATTTTGGCTTAATTCCACTCCTAAATATTTGTAATGATCATATATTGTAAGTTCTACATTTTTCATTTCTTTGGCCTTGATTTTAAATCGCAGACCTATATATTCCCACTGTCATCCATCTGTCCTTTGTTAATCTCTAC
Source organism: Centruroides sculpturatus (assembly GCF_000671375.1). NCBI lineage: Eukaryota > Metazoa > Arthropoda > Arachnida > Scorpiones > Buthidae > Centruroides > Centruroides sculpturatus. The sequence continues at coordinate 358,424 of NW_019384644.1, read as the reverse complement.
AACAAAACTGGACAGATGAAAATTGAGACCAGATAGGAAGAGTTTAGGGGCCAGAGACCCCAATTAACTATATAGGAATTTCTAATTTAGATCAGAATCCATGTGATTTCAATTCAGAATTTTTCCCAGTACAGAGTTAGGTGACCAGCATGACCCAATTATCAGGAGAAATATGATATACAGGAGCAAGGCACCACTAAAATTCAACCCAAATATGGAAAGCTTAGGGATCAGAGATCCTGACTACAGGTAAAACTCAAGTTACATCGTTTCGAGTTACGTCTTTTTCAATTATACGTCATTTGTCAAAAAATTACATGGAAAAATAAAAATCAAGTTTAAGTCATTTTATTCGACATTACATTGGTCTGTCACAAATATTGAAATTGTAATATCACTAGAAAAGTGTTAAAAGCACACAAAATCATATTAAAATACATACATTTACAGTAAATGTTAATATAATTGTAGAGAATGAAATATGAAAACATTTGTGACTCTGTATTGTCATCTTATGTAGCAGTCTTTAAGAGCTCAATATTGGCATTTTCCATGGTAGTTCCAATATCTACTGTTTGGCGTCGTTGTCAGTGCCACTCGATATTGGTAAATTTGTTTGAATTTAAAATTTCCTTCTTTACTTTACATCATATTTTATACAGTTGTACTGTCTATATAATAGCAGCTTATCATTTAACAAACTTTAAATAAGTTTAAGTTTGTTTGATTAACTTATTAAAAAATATTATGTAATTTTAAATGTAAAATTAGTATCTGTTATTAAATGCAAATATTCTGAAATTTGTAATGAAATTATTTTTCCAGTTTTAATAAATATTTATAAAAATAACAAAAACTTAAGACAAGAAACAAAAATAATGTTTATATTTTTATGTCTTACAAATATAAATTTATTATATTTATTATTATTTTTCCTCTTGTAATTTATTTATTTGCTCATCAATTTAAGTATTCATTTTTGTGTGTGTGAAATTTTAAAATATTGTCAAAATAATATAAAATATCATTATTATCTGTTTTATTATATTTATATAAGTTTTGAATATTTTCAGCTTGTAATGATACAAGTAGTTCAGTTGATAAATGGTTATCCAGATTAGATTCCTCAGGATGGTTGAACCATGTAAAAGATATACTCACTTGTGCTTGTCTTGTAGCACAGTGCATTGATCAAGAAGGTAAAATGTGTTATTTCTTTTAATATTGCTTTTTAGTTTTAGTTGTAATACAGGTAACCCCCGTATAACACGGGAGTTATGTTCCAAAAAATTGCCGTGTTATGCAAATCCGTGTTATAAGAAACAAAGAACTAGTGCGAAAAGGGGGTTAGGTTCCAAAAATTAAAAAACATGCTGTTAAATCCTTCTTTAAATTGGATTTATTATTATTATTTTTTTTTTTGGGGGTAAAATACTTATTTATTATTTAAGTAAATATTTTACTAGAGAATTATTCATTCTATATGATGATCTCAGCATGAGCATCATCAAGTGGTAATAGTTTTTGAGTGCGTTTGTTAATAGCAGTCGCTCTGCATCTTCACTACAATGGGAATGCTCTGCTGTTTGTAGGCATTTAGGAATGACGGTGAAAGAAAGAGATGACGGCGCTCGCACTATTGATAGTAGCGTGATGGAGGAATCTATAATTTTAAAATATGAGCTTTTAGAGGCAAAAGAAGGATTCCAATTGTAAAATTTAACCATTAAATCAATGTTTCTCAACGGGGGCGATATCGCCCCCATGTGGGTGTTTTTCCATGTTGAGGGGGCGATTAGTAACAATTTATATTTTGGGGGCAAAAAACAATTTTCTGGGCGATATAGTAAAACATTATATTAAGAATAATTAGATATTTTATTCGTTATATCGTTCAATAATTAAACAAATAACATTATACTAGTCACTAGTCTATTCAATGCAGTACGAAATTTGCGTTAGCCTTGGCCCTCGACATCAGAATTTTGAAGTGAAGGGGCGATACTACATAACGGTTTTATTGAAGGGGGCGATGATTTGTTAGAGGTTAAGAAACACTGCATTAAATGGATTATTTGTTGAAAGAGCATTCAAAGTAGCCACGAAAAAAATTAGAATGCTTGCGCAGAGGTATAAAAGAACTCACCCTTTATTACATTTCATGTTGTATGAGGGTTTTACCCAATTCCCGAACCATGTTAGAGTGAATCCATGCTATAAAAGTGCCATGTTATATGGGAGTTACCTGTACTTAAATCTGAATATAGTGTATTTTTTAATTAATTTTAAAATAATTCTACAAAAATATACTTAAAGTTTGTTAAAAAGATATACAGATTTTATAAATATTTTATAAGATTTACAAATAAATATGCAAGTTTATTAGTATTGTGAGAATATGATGGCATATAGTCCTCTTATTGTCAGATTGGTAAGATCTGCTCACTTTGTCATTGGATGGCTAAAAAAATAGGAGGGCTATTATTGAGTGGGGAGAGTTGTGGGTAAGTTTGATCAGGGTTCGTTATAAATTGAATGAGTTGTCACTAGCATTTAACAAAATACTTAATATATATATGAC
>NW_019384644.1:238194-355108 GCF_000671375.1 Centruroides sculpturatus | reverse complement strand
CGATTGTTTGATTGTATTAACTTGATTCTTTAGATATCGAAAATTAAATAAAGAACATTATGTTAATTTAAGCGTACAGAAACGTTGCTGTTGTTTCAGCAAAGATCTTATTTTCACTTTACCGAGTGCCTAGTAGGTAATTTGCAGATTACCTAGATAATCTGCACATTACCTAGATAATTTGAGAAATAGAACAATTTTAGCAACTTTAACAGATCACGCTAGTTAATCTGCAGATTAGTTAGGTAATCAGTTAGGTAATCTGCAGATTAACGAGTTTCCGAGCTTTAGCGGTAACATATATATATATATATTAAATATTTTAATAAAATACAGAGAAAATGGAAAATATACCTTAAACAATGGTCATCAAGATATGTCTACAACTTAACTCTAATCAGAGAGAGAGTTTACATAAGTTTCTCTAATAATATGTCGGGTTATATGCCTCTTCTATCTATGTGGCAGGTTCGTACCTCCATTGATGGATACTGTTAACTGCCCCAAATAAGGGAAATTTACCCTTTTTATAGAAAAATTCCTCCAATCATGGCCTATGATTTGTATCACCTGATGGGATGATCAGATGTGTCATTCGGCCAGATGGTGTGAGAAAATCAAGGTAAGCTACAGTTTAAAGGAAGTTTATCTTCCTTTTTACTGTAAAAGTAAAACATTTGTCAGCTTTTAACAGGATGTTGCTTTATTTTTTGTGTCTTTTATTACATCTATATAAATATATATATAAAAATGGACATGTGTGTCCCTATATTTCACTTTTTAGCCAAAACTACACATCACACATGAATGGTGTTTGTATGTGGTAGTAGCCCCAAGTTTCCATTCGTGCACTATGGTGGTTGCGTCTCAATAGCTATAAGGGTGCATGAGATATGGGGGCTAAAAGTGGTTGATTTCGAAGATTTTAAAAATGTTCAAATCGTTTTAAATTCTAATTTGTATTCGAATTTGAATTTAATTTGAATTGGTTCGATTATAGAAAGATTGTAAATTTTTTGATTCTGATGAAACCGTGTTGTTGTTATTAAGCTGTTTCTTTGCAGACACACTAAGGTGACATATATCAACACTATTAAGCTGTTTCTTTGCAGACACACTAAGGTGACATATATCAACACTTGGCAACTTATTGACTATTTATTCAGTTGTACCCCAACTGAATAAATAGTCAATAAGTTGCCAAGTGTTGATATATGTCACCTTAGTGTGTCTGCAAAGAAAAAGATTGTAAATGTTCCAGAAAATTGATCAAATTGAAAATAGTTTATTTGACTGGACATAAAAATTCTCTAATTAGTCTGGAAATGGGGGACCTAATTCTTGCATTCTGTGCTATAAGGGTGTGGGAGATATGGGGTTGAAAGTGGTTCACTTCGAAGATGTGTAACAATGGAAGTGTCAGCAATGGAAGTGTTAACAATGGAAGTGTTGAGTAACAAAGGAAGTGTTATTATAAAGCGGCATGCAAGATTTACAGGCGGTTTTTGCATTTTTGTGGGAAATCGAACATATTTTTAGACTCACATAAAAATTCTCTAATTAGTCTGGAAACGGGGGACCTAATTCTTGCATTCTGTGAAAACAGGTAAGATTGGCTATAATGTAATTATCTTAATCTTCACTATCGTTACTTTTTGCCCAGCGAAGCGGGTCCTTGCAGCTAGTTAATTTAATAAAAATATTCCCAAAAATTTATCAGTATAAAGAAAATTTTTCCAAATAAAATTAAACTTACAGTTTAATTTATGGACGATCTTAGGACTATATGGCCTGTTCAGCACTTCACATCATTGTATGAATATGTTCAAAATTTGTTTTTCTACTATTTGACTATAAATGGCTTTAAAATAATTATTCAAATATTACAAAAACAAAACTATTCTTTCTTCATACCAGTTTTACTTACAATGATTTTACTTAAACTTTTAATAGTAATGCTATTTTAAGTGTTTCTGAATTTAAGATAAGATTTAAGAGAATTTAAGAAAGAAGAATTTAAGATTAGTTTGTAAATCTTGCTAAAAATTAGTAACTTGGATACTGTAATATACTGTTCATATATCAGAAATAATTGAAAAATGGAAATAATTTTGATGGTTTTTAGAAATATCAGAATATTTTATGGAAATAAAATAGTATTTTAAAAAATGATTAACGTAGCTAATTTTTAACAATTGTTTGAACCAGGAAGTATCTGGAAATCTTTATGCTTATGATTGTATATTTTGATGATATAAAATTGAAAGTTATTCATAAATAAGTGTATTGTTAGTTTTTTATTTTTCTGTAAAAATGAATTATTTTTTGAAACTGTCTACAGTGTGATATTTTTAATTATACTTGTAAAATCAGTATGGTATTTTTAATTATATTTGTGTCCATTTTGGATGTTTTTGTGAACTAGGACTAGTTATACTGAGGGAAAAGAAACATAATATCCAATTAAAATATATTTATTGTAACATAATCTTGTTACAGTAAAAATCAAGATTACGTTACAATGAATATATAATAATTGGAAATTGTTTTTCTCTCTTCCCTCAGTGTAACAACTCTTAGTTCACAAGATTGTCCCAAGTGGACACAAATATAATACAGTAAAACCCCACTTAACACGGGATGTGTTCCTAGATGACATAGCATTAAATGAAACAGCATTAAACATAGAGTGAATAGGAAAAGGAGAACACGCGACCAAAAATAAACAAATTTTACTTCAATTTTAAGTTGTTGTTATATTAATTTGCATAATAATATATGTTAAAAAAAAAAAACACAAACATATGCATACAGAAATATAAAGTTCATTTCTTGTGACGAAGGTTCTGGCTTTTCTAAAATTCTTGTTTTTTGCGATAAAGTCATGTAGTTTCATTTGTTGCTTTTTTTCCTTTCCTTAAGCAAATGTCAGTAGCAAGAGATCGCATCCAAAATGTTTTGCTTTTGCACTCTTTTTAAAATCTGGATCATTCGCTACAATTTGATCAACGATTTCGGTTATCGTTACCAAACTTTTACTAAGGAAATCTGTAGAGAAATTTTTTGGGTTCTTCGTTTTTAGAGTCTCTATTTTCCAGTTCTACACAAATTCCTTGTTCTGCTATAATAAGATTGTTGTTGGTAAGGTTCTCACTAGAAACTTGCAATAACTCCTTGTCTACATTGCCTAGTCCTGCTATATTGATTAGGTCAACAATTTGATCAACCTAATGATACAGCAATAGGCTCTTCTCGTTGAGAATTCTTGGATACCTTCAGCCATAACTTCTTCCACACTTCGTTCATGCATTTATCAGTTAATTCTTGTCAAACAAAGTTGATATTTCCTATGGCATTCATGATGTACTTTTTCCCAAACTTGCACAAAACACAGATTTAAGGAAAGTACAGCACTACGACAAATTGCCACATTTTGCTGATTCGTTTATGTTCGTAAATAATTGTATTATATACGAATTAATAAAATGCCATGATGATTTAAATCAGTTTAAATTTTGAGGTTTTTTCAGGCTTTGAGCAGACTGCTCAAAGCCTGAAAAAACCTCAAAATCGTTATATCGAATCAGCATTAAGCATGGTCTTACTGTATAAGTAATTAAGGACAAGAATGGTATTTTTAAATAAATTTTTATTTAATGTTTGATATGGATGAAAATTATTCTATTAAATGAAGAGTTAAATTTGTTTTTATTGTTAAATTTGTTAAAAAAACTGCAGTGAAATATTATGTTATTATTTGATAAGAATATTAATTAAATAAAATTTTGCAATACAGAAGTTGATTTTATAATAATTTCTGATAAATTTTCTAATAAATGCAAATATACAGTTAAATTAATTCTTTGTATCAGAAACATACCAAACCTTTTTCACAAACATGGAAGTAAAATTATAGAATTGTTTTAAAATGGTTGAATATACTATGACATTTTCAATACTATAAAAAAAAAAAAAAACATTAAATGCTTTATCAAATAACTCTTTTTATGTTTAATGTATCTTATTATATTAAAACGTTTGGGATTCATTAGATCATTATAAACCAGAATTATTCCAGATTTTCTCTGTTTTTATAGTTAAATATTTTGTAGTTAAAAGCCTGTCTTACAGAAAACTTAAACAGGAATTTTTACTGATATTAATTTAAAATATTTTCAAACTTTATTTATTTAGACTGAAGATATTATTTTATTTAATCAAATAATTAATTTGGTATTTTAAATTTTGAAATTTCAAATCTGTGTAATAAAAATGAGTTTTTATTTCATTTAATTTTAATTAAAAAATATGTAATAGATATATATATAATTAAAAATTATTGTTACTTTAAAGTTTTTGATTCAACATAGCATGTTAAAAAATTTGTTATAAAATTGCTTACATCATTAAAAAAATTTAAAATTTTCTATATTCTTAGGGTCATCTGTTTTAGTTCATGGAGCAGAAGGAACTGATGCAACTTTACAGATATGTTCCTTAGCTCAAGTAATATTAGATCCAGACTGCAGGACAGTTCGAGGTTTTGAAGCTTTAATTGAAAGAGAATGGTTGCAAGCAGGTCATCCATTTTCTACAAGATGTCACCATGGAGCTTATGCTCCAACAAATGTCCGCACAAAAGATCAAAGCCCAACATTTCTTATGTTTTTAGATTGTGTTTTTCAGGTATGTATAATTTTATTTTTATAGAATTGCACTATTTTTAAATGCTGGAATGGTCTTTCTTTATAATTTATATATCTATTCTGAAAATTTTGTATTTATGATGGAATTATTTACAATTTAGTTACCACAAAGAAAAAATTAAATTGGTTTAAATAGAATAAGAAAGATAGAATAAAGAATATAGATAAAATAAGAATAAGAAAAATATCTAATTTAATAACTACAGCTGTCAACAAAATCAGTTTTTGATAAAACTAACTAAACAGTTTTTAGCAACAGTTTTAGCAAGAACTGAAAATTGGTTTCAAAACTAGTTTTGAATAGTCAATGAAATTAATATAATTGTGTTTACTTGATATAACTTGGCAATAAAATATTTTTCAATTTAAGATAATTCCACATAAATGATATACTACCAGAAAATTTCAATATAACATTAATTTGTACTGTAAGTGACACCAATTTACTATACTTCTTGAAAATAATGCCATGCATCATTTGATTTGTGTAAATGTTAAAACTAAAATTATCATGAAAATGGGCATGTGAATTAATTTTAAAACAATAAAATTTTCAAGTGCTATTTGTTAATTAGACTCCAACATTTACCAGCATTGAAGAATCATTGGTCTTTTTTGGCAGGAATAATATGCAATAGAGACATATTGATGAATCTTGGCTAATATTTACTGTATTAACGTTTAAAAACCCTATTTTTACCGAAACAGGGTTTTGCTGAAATCAATTTTGAGAATTTTCAGCTTTTGGAACTAATAACAACATATCAAGCATCACTATTTGCTGTACTTTTTTAAAGCATTTCTAAGTTTCAGTTGCAGACTTGAATTTTTGTATGCTTAGGTTTTAAATATTGAAAGGAAAATGAAAATTTTAATTTTTCGGTTTAAATGATAAGAAAGTCAATTTTTTATATTAGAGATGATACTTATTTGTTGAGCTGTAGGATTGAAATTTCCAGTTTCAAAGTAAAATAAATGCAAAAAACTACATTTTCTTAAGTATTTTAAAAAGATATTTTATAAATTATGTTATAAAAGTACTTTTTTGACACTGCATTTTTATGTTATAATCAATACTGGATTTATATATGCATAGAGTAACTACACCAGTAATTGACATTCTTAGAATGTTTTAGGTTTAATATGTTGAGAAACACTTCAACATATGAACTTCTTTTATACAGAAAGTCATATTGAAAGATAAACTTTTACTTTATTGATAGCTAGTTCAGAAATATTAGAAACAATTACTTTTCTGGGAAAATTTTTTTGCTAATTTAAGAGAATTAAATAAAGCTATTAAAGGAAACCAAATGATAATTAATGAAAGAAACATTTTCAGACCCTTATTTGGACAAACTTCAGTTTGCAGTAATGTTTGAAATGAATACAAGGTATATGTAGTGTTTTGTAGTGTTTCTGAAGATTTTGAAAATTTAAAATTTAAATGTAAACTTATATTAAATAAAAAAAATTAAGTCAGATGTAATTAGTATAAAAGTAAACAAATGGAAAAGTGAAAATAAAGAAAATAAAAATTAAAGTAAAGTTAATATAACATGTAAAAATACATAAATGAAATATAATAAAATACAGTGACTGGCAATCAAGCTGACAGCCATATTGACTTGGCCTGAAGAAAGAAAGAGCTACATTTAAGGTGTGGGGACAGTTCAAGTATTTTACTGCAGTAAGAAAAGACTGTGGAATTGATCTGCCAGATGAAGGCAGATGATAGATATTGCATAGCATGCACATTAGCTTGGAGAGGCAGCATATGTAAGACTGTTCCAGTATTCTAAGTTGTGCTTCATGAATTCTTTATGCATTAATCCCAGAGTGTTCTGATCTTATGCCCATTGTGCTTTAAAAATATTTAAATAATAATGACCATACAAACAATTTTGGGTCATTTTATGTCTTTTATTCTTTTTCAAAATTCAGTTAGAGACAGATGGTAGACAACTTGAAGATAAAAATAATTCATTAAAATTTGATAAACAATATGACATTAAAGACACTTGCTTAATACACCCAATGTCGACATTTTGTTTCAGGATCTGGTGCCAACTACACAGCACTAAAATTTTTAACAATATCAATTAGGTCATAGTTGTATTTAAACAATGAAAAAAGCCATTCTTGGTTTATGTAATTATGTAAATATTGTCTAATTTCCAAATTTTCACCAGGGAACTCCAGAATGGTTTTTTATTAGGTGTATTAATTACCATATTTACTCAAATATAAGACAATCTGGCATATAGGACGAAGTGTGACTTTAAAGATCAAAATAAAGAAAATTAGATCTATTAATACAGTTCTAATTTTATTTCATTTAATAACAAATAAAATATCAAATGCACACATTGTCCCACAAAAATCTTGTAAAATCGACAACATAATATGTTTATGTAAAACTGGACAATTGGGAACTTTTTTGCTAATTCTTAACAATCGAATTCACTCTTTGTCGATTATACTTATGAGTTTCTTCGAATTCTGATTTCTAAATAATCATTTGTTTTCATGTGGGAATGAATTAAAACTTATATCGGGCTCCCATGTAATTTTGGAATTCAATTCAAAAGCTTTGCTTTTCCTATGGCTATTCATCTTTACTCCTGACAATACACAAGAATGATTGAAACGATTCAGATAAAATACTTTCACTTTTAAACACCAGATGAGAATCTGGTAAAAAATGCGAATACACAGTTTACAAAAATTATACAAAAATGAAAAGAATCCTTCGCTTGTGCGTATAGGATGACCTAGGTTTTTGAAGTAGTGAATAATGGATAAAAACCTCGTCTTATATGCGAGTAAATATGATATGTGTTTTTTATGTCATATTGTCAGTTAAAATTTAATTAAGAATTGTTTTTATCTTTAAGTTGTCTACCATCTGTCTGTGGCTGGATTTCAAAAAAGAATAAAAGATTTTAATTGACCCAAAATTGTATGGTCATTATTATTTAAATATGAAAGTAAATCTTGGCACTATACAATTTATGTAAAAAGTATATTATTTGAGATGTTTTCCTTACTACTGTGTTTGTTATTTTTGTGCCTAGATTTCTAGTAGTAGAGCTGATATAATAATAGCTGAGTCTCCTTGGTAAATTTTATGATATTATATACTTTTATTATTTCTGTAATTCCATGCACTTTTTTTATCTCTTCTCAAGATCAATATGAGAGAAGAAAGATGTTTTACCACCAAATGGCCTCAATGTACTGTCTGAACAATTTGTAAGGTACCCTGTAACTGGTGTACTGGCATCTGCTTGATGGTATTTCTATATACTGGTTTTCTTTTTGCAAGTTATCTTTTACCCACAGTGCCTTTTTTTTATTTTCTCTTTGACAATATTTTTTGTGCATGATGACAACTTAACACTTAATTTTGTTCCAGAATGTACGGATTTTCTAATAACTTCATTTTTCATAATGGTTTTTATTGTAGAATTTGTTCAAACCAAAATGTTTATCTATAAGATATTGAATTTTCTCCAGTTACAAGACAATCCAAAATTTGAATTTTGTATTCAAGGAGATAGGTGTCTGGAAAAAAATCTCACAAAGTATTTCAGGCTCTAGTCAATACGAACTTCTGATGGAAACCAGAAGTCATGTTATTTCAATTCAAAAATTTCCCCTGAATGATGTTAGATGACTGGCACGACTCTATTGTTAAAGGAAAAGTATGATGTATAGAGGCAAGCCACTACTAATTTGAGGTGGAGAGCACATGTTTTAAATTAAATAAATTAAAAATACGATTAAAAATTGCAGCCTGACATTGTGACGATATCACTATAAATAATTGCTCATTGTAAAGTAAAAATTTTAGCAAAAGCCAAGCTGGATGGATTGAAGACAGCAACAAAGTTTTCATTTTATCTGGGGCTCTGAAAACAAAAACATCTATTAAATATTGAAAAAAGCAGGTAATTCTGGACAGAACAGATATGCAAAGAGGAAGAGCGGAGGATTATTGCAAAAATTCTTCATTTTCCTTGATGAATCATGCTTCATTCTTTTTCACTTGATTATTGGTAATGATGGATTTTATACCAGTGATATTTCTTCATGTACAAATTAAATTTTCTTAGATAAAAGAAATTTGAGGGCAAAGTTTTGGTTTGTTGCAATGGAATCAAAAGGATTGATTCAAGCACTAATCAGAAAATTAAGTTTTGCTATCAATGCCTAGTGAAATTTAAATGAATGTTTACAATGTTGCCTGATTCCTTACATTAAAAATAATTATTCTCAAGCAGAATGTCTTCAGGTCAGATCAAGCAAGTTTCCACAATGCCAAAACTGTAATGTACTGTATTATCTACAACAAGAAAACTTGCCTTTATTAAAAAGGTGGACAACCCTGCAGATAAACCAGAAATAAGGGCAGTTAAGGACTTTAGGACAATTCTCAAGGTACCTGTTTACAAAAATGAGTGGAAGGAGAAAAAAAATCAACTGACAAATTGCATTAAGTATTGTCTAAAAACTTGGACTAAAGATTTTGTATAGAAACTTTACTGCACATCTAAAATTGAATTGACTACATTTGATGATGGGGGCTTGTAGAATTTCAAAAATAAAAGATAATGTACAGCTTTTCATCACCTTTCAAATGAATATTTAGTTCATAGAGTTTTCTTTTTAAAATGGAAACACTATTTTACATAAATGTGTGTAAATTTTTTTCTAGATTTTCTGTTTACAATGTCAGATAATTCAGCTAAATTATTTGACATTGTAGTAGATTTACAAAAATTTTTTCAGTTGTAGTTAATAAATCAATTTTGTCTAATTTATAATTTTTTAATAAATTTATATCATTTAACCAAATAATGTTTTTGAAATGTGAATAAAAATGCTTGTATTTTTTGTTTAAAACAATTTTATTCATCAAAATATTAATCTTCACATTCAATTACACTTTCCCAATGGGAAGGCAGTTTGAAAATACTATTTTTAGCATTAAAAATTGATTTACTTTCTCTCTTGTAGTTGTGTATTTGTAAATTGTTTTCCACATATATGATTACATTTTTTTTTTTTTTTTTTACTTTGGATAATCTGACAGAGATAAGTCAGCAGAATAGGAAGGATGAGGTAAAATTTCTCGCTCCAATTGCATTATTTTGTTTTTTGTAATTTCTGCAATGTCTGGGTGAGCAGTACCTTGTATAAACAAAAACACCTTGATTTACCAAAGATGACATTTTAGCCTTAATTTGTAACGTATTCTTTGTAGCTGCTCACTGTACAAATCTGCTGTGAGAGTGACCAATGTTCAAGTACTCATGATGAACAATACCCCCTCAAAGTACACCAAATACATAGAAAGATTTTTTCAGGAATCATTTAAATCTATACTAATATTATAAAGTGGTAATGTTTGTAAGTATGTAAGTAAGTTTGTATGCAGCAGGTAATCTCTGAAATTACTCATCCGATTTCAAAAATTCTTTCACCAATATTTAGAATGGAACTTCAGGATGGACATAGGCTGTATATTATTCCGTTAAACATTCATATAAATTAAAAGATATAATCTAGGTTAAGGCTTTTATGTCCAACAGATGGCGCTATGAGTACGACACCCTAAGTTTGCTTTTCTGTGAGGCATTATGCTTTTCTGTGAAAATGAACTAAAGCAGATCATCATCTATCTATTTATATAAATAAAAATGTAATGTTCGTTTGTTCCTACCAATTTTTTTGAAATTTTGACGCAACGCTGCATTCGAATATGCACGTGTTTTTATATAATATACATGTCGAAATTCAACTCCACTGAAGGGAGATGGTTAGGATTAAGGCTTACCATGAAGAACTTGGCTTCTATTATACACTAACAGAATGTACACTAAGAAGAACTTTTTCGAAAAATTTCTCCCCCCACGGGGGAAGTGTTATAAATTTATAATAGATACATTTTGAGCTACAACAACGTGTGGCGGGGTCTGCTAGTCATTTATAAAAACGTTATTTTCAAACTACCTTCCTGTTGAGAAAGTGTAATTGAATTTTGAAGAATAAAATTATTTTAAACAAAAATTACAAGCATTTTTATTTAAAAAAATGACATTATTTGGTTCCCTGATATAATTCATACAAATCTTAATTTTTATTTGATGTTTCTTCAGTTAAACACCAAATATCTGATTTTTAGAAAAACTATTTCATGTTGGAAGAAACACAATCATACTAACAAATCCTTCAAACTAAATTAAATTAATTCTTTTTACCTCTATTTTTAGTATTAAAGCTTTTTTATTTCTTTATTGTCTACTTGGATCTTGTTTATTAATAGGATTTATTATGTTGGTGTAATTTCTGATTAGCAAAGAGAGGAAATCTTAGTCAAAAGTCAAAACAAACTATCTTTATTTTCACCTGGTTGACTTTTACGATTGAAATAAATCATCCATAGGTTACTAATACTTATGGTTAAAAAAGTTTAATACCACTTTAATACTAAAAATGTTTAAATAAACTTTAATAAATACAAAGATTAATCTATAAAAACAAAACACTGAGAGTTTTAATGGCTAAAGTCTGAAAGCAATGACAATGACACCTGGTTGATAGGAAAGTTGGTGCAATTTTTTTTCATTCCTTGTTCTATTAGTTTTCATTAAAGTAAACCCGACAAAAAGCACAAAATAATTTGAAAATTTCAATATTCTAAAATTTGTGGGCAGATTTGAGACATGTGTGCTTACTTGAATGAAAAAAATATCAAATAATGAAATTTACACTAAAAATTTTGAAATTTTGTATGGAGGATTTTCAAAACCACATTAGAACAAAGCAGGAAATTGTGTATGAGGGATATCCCAATTTTCAAACTGTGTTGTACAGTATATGGGATACCTGTACAGTACAATATATTATATATTATTGAATAAATTTATTTTTTATGTGAAACAAATATATTGATTTATAAAGCCAAATTTCAATTCATAAAATTACAGATACTTTAAAATGTTAATGGTTCAAAAATATCTTGTAGCTTTTAAGCAAATGTAATATGAGTGATGATATCTTTTTATTTTAGATCCACCAACAATTTCCATGTTCCTTTGAATTTAATGAACAATTTCTAATAATGCTTTTTGAACATAGTTATGCATCACAATTTGGTAAGTTATTTAAATAAAGTTTTTCAGAGTAAATTATTATTATTATTGTTAGTATTGTTATTTTTGTAAGAAATTAATATATAATTTAAAATAAAATTATTTTTAAAAATTTTATTGTCATTTATTTTTGTTAAATGTCACACTTTATTGGGCTGCAATTTGAAAAAATTGTAGACCTATAAATTTTCACTATTGTCTGTCTGTTCTTCCTTAATCTTGAGGATGATGTTAAATGAAATTGATACCAGATATGGAAAGATTAGGGGCAGAAGGCCCCGATTAACTATATATGAACTTATGGTGCAAACCGGAAGTCATATTATTTCAGTTCAAAAATTTCCCCTGAACAGAGTTAGATAGATGACTAGTATGACTCTATTGTTAACAGAAAAATGATGATGTTCAGAAACAAGACATACCAAAATCAACACTACAAATCAATTATTTATTATGACATCCTGACAATGCCAGGCTGCAATTTTTAATCATATTTTAAACTAAATAAATTTAAAATATGATTAAAAATTACAGCCTGGCATTGTGAGGCTGTCACAATAAATAATTGCTTGTTACATTTATATTTTACAAGAATAAGATATGTTATAATTGAAATATTTCAATAGTAGTAAGTATGTAAAATTATTTTTTTGCACTAAAACTCTATTTTGCAATTTATATAATTAAAACATCTGATATTTGATATTTATACTTTATAGGAACATTTTTGGGAGATTGTGACAAGGACAGGAAAAATCTTAAGTTATCTGAAAGGACTGTTTCATTATGGTAAGCATTTAAAAATATATTTTTTGTTATTATAAAAATTCATGTAAAGTTATATAAGCGAGATCTAATTAAATTGTATATATGAGTTTCAAATTAAATTGCATATATATATATGTGTGTGTGTGTGTGTGTGTGTGTGTGTAAATTCTTCAATTTTATTTTATTTCTGTTGTATAGTTTACTGTTGTCTGCTTTTGTTCCTAGACCAAGAATGTTTTTTTTTGTCTTCTGTGTAATCATGAGAGCTCTCATTTTTCATGAGTCATTTATACATGAAGACGGACTTTTTGTTCTCTAATGTCTTTTGACCTGGGATAAAACAGATGGTTAGGGATATACCAATCAAAAATGGCACCTAGGGCACATATCAAAATTGTGCCCCTTCGTAAATTATCTTAATATAAAAAACAGATACATTAAATAAAACAGTCATAAATCTTACTTGCAAAACATATTTATTTTCTATTTTATAACAAAATTGAGTCCGTAAATCCTTTACACTTACAATTGCATCTTCCTGGCCTTCTACAATGCAGACATATCAATGATGTTTTCGAAATCAGTTTTTTCCGTTTCTTCTTGCTCTACACTGAGCAAAGCTAGGTCGCATGACCTTTCTTGACCCATTGTAGCTCTCAAATATGAAAGTATTAATTTTAACTTGCTGAAAGATCGCTCACAACTTGTGATGGATACTGCAGTTGTGAGCAGAATTTGAATGGAAATGCACAGATTCAGAAATACACTTTCATCTCGTACTGCACAATAAATTCAAGTAGCTCTTCACATTTCTTTATGTTGGTGTTTTTTCTTGAAGATATTATCATTCGAACGTTCAATATTTCTTTGTATAACTGTTCCCCGTTAACATCGCAACCATAGAAATCTCCAAATTCTTTACATTTCTTTTTTAAATTGTTGCAGTCGTCAGTGCCATAACAGTGTTTTAACATCTAGAAGAAATCCAAATCTGGTGTCAGTTTCATGCAAACGAGTAAACCTTTCACTCATTTCACACACAATATGATCCAGTGATCCCTTCATTACTTGTTCCATTTCTTCTTTAGCCGTCAACTCTGCATTCAACTCTCTCCAGCCATACATTTTTTTTGCCTTTGACGCCTTTTCATGGCTACATCCCATTCCTGGCAAAGATTGAATTCTCTTTTTAATGCCTCATTAACTAACCTCTCTCCTTCATTTGAAAAATAGTCTTGGAGGGCTTTTATGTCCAAGGCAGCATTATGAAAATTCATACTAAGGTCCTGGAGCCGCTTTTGGACACGGTCAATGGAAGTGAGTACATTGTTCTAAAATCCTAACAATGTCAGAAAATCGTAGGACAACATGTGATTATGAAGAAGTCTGGCCTCACTTCTTGTTTCAGTGGTTTGATTGCTATCTTCTGTCATATCTTGGAGAAGGTTCAGCATATCTTCAAGATATTTGTGAACTGGCTTTACTGCTTCTACCCTTGCACTCCATCTTGTTTTGGACTCTGATTTTACAACTACAGGCACGCATTTTTTGAGTTTTTCCCAGTGCAGAGTGGAATGAGTAAAGAATACGTAAAGAGCTTCAATAGTTCCGAAAAACATGACTATTAAAGTGTCCTGCTTGGCTGCATGTACACCGACCAAATTGAGTGAATGATTATCGCAATTCACAAATATCGCCAGATTATTCTTTTTGCTTATTCTTTGGTGTACTTCAGTTCGGTGCCCAGCCATCACAGCAGCATTGTCATAACATTGTGAACGACAATCCTGTAGATCCATATCATCTTTCCTTAGCTGTTTAAATATTTCATAAACTGAACTTCCAGTGTCCTTTTGACTTATCTGGATGAAACCAAGAAAGGACTCTCTAACGCAGACTGATTTTCTCTCAAAATCAACCTCTACATATCTTGCTACTTCTGACATCTGCTCATGATGTGCCTGATCAGGCGTCGAGTCAAACATGAGACTGTAATATTTTGATTTGCAAATACTTCGCAATAAAGTTTTGCAAACAGTGGTCGCCATCAGATGAATGAACTCATTTTGAATTTGAGGTGAAAAGTAAGATGTGGTTCTGGGATTATTTTTAACATGAGTGAGATGGTTATTCATAATGTGGTCGAATATGGCCAAGAGTTTTATTAATCCAAAGAAATTACCAACATTGCTAGATTCGGTTGCATCGCATGTAGTGAGTGACTCCCTGTGACCTCATAATGCAAGATTTGAGAAGCAACAAATTTGATACAGTGAAGGATTCTTTTTATTATGTTATACCAATTTTGTTTTTCTGTCTCGATCTGGGTTTGAAGTTCAGCATCAATGATCCCTTTATTAGCTGAAAAATTTATTTCCATTTCCTTTCACTGAGTGAAACACTCACGATGGTTCTTTGCATTTTCATGTGTAGTGAGCCTTTCAGGTGCTTTCCAGTGGGTAAATCCATCTTTGTGCTTTAATGAAGATGTCTTATCTTTTCACAATTAGATAATCAAACAGATGCAAAAAGCCACTTTAAAATTTTAGTCGGGCAATAGACTAGCCACGAGTGATTCACTTTTTTACCTCAATTTCTTAGTTTCTTCTTAAACCAACTTTTGTTCATACAATGGTTATTTGTTGGCAAGAAAAGACCTTCAGCAGTATTTTGAAAATATTTTGAACCCAATTTAATTATTTCTGTTTTTAAATAATCTGACAGAATTGCTTTCCCTGTATTCTTATCAAACTCAAGAAGTTATAAAAAAAAGTATCACCTTTCAAACACTCCAGCAAATTATTTAATACTGTAAAAATGTTTTTGACCATCTTTAATGGTCTTTGTCAGTTAAACGAATAATAATAAAAAGAACATTAAAGAAATAGAACATAAGGAAATTAAAATTACAAAAAAATAATAAGTGTGCTTTTGTTAAAAAAAAAAAAATACAATGATGAGCACTTGGGAGCATAAAATTTTTTGCAAAAATTATAGTTTATCATCATAAAGTGATTTCCATGCTGCAGACAAAGACTCAGCGTCTCTATGATTAATACACTTTGTTTTTACTTGTGCTTTATATATTTCCAGTTTTTCAAGGTGTTTGATAGTGTGTCTGCTAGTCATTGGTCTCATAATGGAAGCTTGTTCTCATAGAATGTTAACATCATGTTGGTTAGCATTAGTTGCTAAAACTGTATTATCCATGTTTTTGCTGATAGAGTACTTGTGTTCTTTGATTTTTTGTCCCAAGTTTTGCAAGGTAGCACCTACATGGACACTATCAGAACCAAATTGAAGGTCTTTAATTGGTATGGAGTAAATGCCTGATACAGCATTCCTGAGTAACCTGTAAACTGTAGGATTATGACAATAAATGATGCGTAAATTATTGAAGTTTGCAATATCATTCATCATTTTCCTTAAGAACAGGTAATAGTTGAGTACCGCCATACATTTATTGTTAATTATGGGAGAATGGTTGGTTTTATTTTGAAATGTTGCGATGAGTTTTGTACGATATTCCTTTGGTAACCATTTTGCTCTGCTATTTGGATAATGTAATTCAATTCCTTGTAAATGTGAGATCCGAATAGTCCCTGGGTCTAATTAACAATTTAAATATAAAGTTACAATTTTGAAGTGAAATATTCTTTCATTTTGGGTGTGAAAATATAATTTTTCTAACGTGGGAAAGCTGATAAAAGAGTCACTTCCTTTAACGGAAGTAGACACATCCTTTTGTTTTCCATTTATCTATTACAAAATCTCACCACCCTGGGAATTGTCGACCCCTCAATAATTCCCCTTTCCCTCTGTTCATGTGAGAGAATACAAAAATGCTGATTGGTCATAAATCAGGAGATATAGTCAAAAATCTACATGATTCAAGGAGTGCGTCAGATCTCATAGAGAAGAGACGTAGTCCATACAGTCTCCCTAAGGCCAACGCTCTTAGTTGTATCCAATTGAGTATAAAAATGAGTTAATTTAGGAGAAAAGAAGAACCTTTTAATAATGTGACAAATCCAGACCTCTCCATGAAACGAGGTATGATCATAGAATACAGATGAAGATAAAGACAAAGCACACTTTGAGGTAGAATGATTATCAATGAATTTGTGAGCTCTCTCCCTCTCACGTATATTTTAATTGAATCCATACTCTCTCTCAATCGGAAATATATAATTATTGAACATTTCAATTTTGTGAAATTTTGTTTACTTTTGTTTGATTAAATTCTTTTATTATTTGTTAAAAGATGTCTCTCAATTATCTGAATCAAATCCATAAGATATCTACACTTTTTAAAATACAATTTTAGAATACGCGGATTAACACGCATGGTTTAAATTTAAACTGGTGTCGGGAATCCTGACATAGGAACGAAGAATTGTGAAATCCTATAGTTCCACTTTAGATATATTCAAACTGTAAGTCCCTCTGCCCTTGAATTTTCTCAGATTAGGAAAAGCCATTCTTTTTGACGACCTGAGAACTAGTTTCACCAACTAGCCGCCGAATAAGTGGTACTAACAATCCTAGAGAAAGGTATCCCTGGCTAATCTCACATAAGTATCACATATATTTGTACAATGAGTGTAGGCTTGCTCGATCCAAGAGCAGAAAGCTCTTCAACAGATCTCAGGCACTTTAAAGTGCCTGAGATCTGTTGAACAATTTGGGATGATGGTGTTATTTAAGCCTGGTTTTCAGTAGATGTTGGTCCATATTTCACCTTTTTTGCATGTGATATTAATATCAAGGAAAATGGACATTATTATAGCTTTCTTGGTCAAATTGCAACGTTAAACCATAGTTATTATTACTGATGTCATTTAAGAAACATAGGGTATTGAGATTATTTTTCCATAGAATGACTACATCATCAATGTAACTAGAGTAAAGAAT
Organism: Centruroides sculpturatus; assembly: GCF_000671375.1. Classification (NCBI taxonomy): domain Eukaryota; kingdom Metazoa; phylum Arthropoda; class Arachnida; order Scorpiones; family Buthidae; genus Centruroides; species Centruroides sculpturatus. The sequence goes on along the minus strand of NW_019384644.1, from coordinate 337,560 downwards.
AATATCTTTCTGGAATTTTGGTAATAAAGTATTTTCTAGTTGACGTAAAACCAAATCACATAGTATAGGCAACATAGGGCTGCCCATTGAAACTTCTCTACTTTGCAGAAAACATTGCCTTCAAATTTGGAGAAAGATGTATGACATATTAAATCCGTAAGTTCCAGGATGTGTTTATGGTGTTTCTTGGAATTCTCAATGTTGTTAAAAGTCCCTTAAAGCATAGAAACAAGGCGGCAATTTCATAGAGGGATATAAAGATTCCTAATCCAGGACCATCATGTATTCCTTGTCCTTTTTATTATTATACGTTTAATTGACGAAGACCGTTAAAGATGGTTGAAAACATTTTTACAGTATTAAATAATTTGCTTGAGTGTTTGAAAGGTGATACTTTTTTATAGTTTAGTCTAATTTCAGTATAATTTATTATATTTAAACTAAAGAAGTCGAATATCATGGTGTATAATCACTTCTGGTATGACAGTCATTGGGGTTTTGACATCAGTTACCCTATCACCTCCGCCAACTTTTTCTCCTACTGAAATACTAATGTTTTCTACCAATTCTTCCATAGCCTTAGATCTCATAGTCACACAGCACGTTATCTCGTTACACTCTGAATCAACTAAATTGATATCTTGCTTGTCTATTGCTGAGTTAGTCTGAGATTCTTTGGAATCCTCAGAACCTATCAAACACCTGTAATGAACTTTCAATATACTTCTTGAAGCAGTTACTGGATTTCTGGGCTGCTTCCTCTTGCAATTTTCATCTTTTCCATCCTTCAGTCCCAGACTTTTTTGCTTTGAAAATATTAATTTCATATTGTGTTATTATAATTGAGAAGTAAGGGCTCTGAAATAACCTGAAAATAATAATATCAAAAGATATATTTATAAGATAAAATAAATTATATAATGTAAGTTGCTTTTAAAACTTAGATTGGGACACAAAAATCAAAAGTTGCATTTAAAATTCTGCAGTATTGTAGACTACTCAAAACTTTTTCAAATAATCGATTGTGTGCCACTTCAAATTGACTAATAAATAACTATTTATTAGTATTGACTGTGTGAAAAAATATTGATTTGGCTTATGTATTTTTGTTGCACCTACATGAACAACACTTAATAAATGCTAAACCATAAACTAACCTTGGTTTCAATTTTTTACATTTCTTTGAACTATTAAACTAGAAATTCAATCTTCATACAAGGTGCGAAACGCAGGTCAGGTCATTGAACTTTCCGTAAAAACATACTTCATTTTTAATAATGTGTATTTAACTAAATATGTAACTAAAAGTGTTAAATCTATTTAACTATGCATTCAGTTTACAAAATAAAGAATACAAAATCCATTCATTTGTTTTTAGCCAAGTTTGTGCCTTGTTGTCAAGTGATGCCAATTGGCATTAAACACCACTCAGAAATGAAACTCAATCTAATTCATGAACATGCTGATTCAAGAAATGAATATATGGAGGTACTTACTGTAAAAGTAAATCCAATATTTTTGTTCAAGGCACTGTCACTGACAATTAGATAACAAATCAAGTAGCTTCAATAATGCTCGCTTGCTTGGGAGTATTTAAATCAGAATCACAAATCACATGTAAACAAAATAAACAACTGTGCGAGAAGTGTTGAATTCGAACGAGCAAGTGCACCACTCATTCCCTCTTGCTCATTCACATCATTCAAGTCATTCACGTCATTCAATTGTGTGAGTCGCAGATGAGATTGTTTGATATGAATTGGTTTATTTTGATTTTTAAATTTAATAATTTGGCGATTTTGCCTCTTTGAAAGGCGCCTGGGGCACATGCATTACTTGCCTCACCCAAGGTACTCCTCTTCAGTTGGCTGTGTATTTACTGTTCTATACATATATATATATATAATTTATTTATATTTATTATTAACTTCCTAATTTTTACTTTCCCAGCTGTTATAGAGGGAAAGTATGTCAATCCAGCAAAAAATTGTCCCCAGATTTTTACATTTTTGGATTTAGGACTCCTTGAAACATCGAGAAATGCAAAAATGATTTATTTTCAACTTTGGGAGGTTTCTGTTGTTTAGAGCAGTGTTTTTCAGCTGTGTGTCCATGAAAAAATTTCATTGGTCCATAGAAAAAAAATATTTGACTGTACTGACACTGGCACAGTTGATTACAGGTGACATTTAAGTAGTAACTATAGATTATTACTGTATGTACTTTTTTACATATAGTAAATCTAGATAAGAACATAGTGATACCTCAGTTTTCATTGATAATCTGTCCGAAAACAGGCGGTTAAATCCGAAACTGGCAAAAACTAAGGCAATTATTTCCGTATGAATCAATGTAAATTCAATTAATTCGTTCTAGACAACACTCCAAGATACATATCAAAAACACATTTTATAGAGAATAAATATTGTGTAATACTAAAAACAATAAGAAATTAATATAAAATGAATATAAAAAACTAAATTTTTACCATGATAGACTCAATGACTGTACTTCTGGAACCTAAGCCTAACCTAACCTAGAGATTCTGGAAGAATGGCCATCTGGTCTACTATGGTAAGCATTACCTAAAAAAAACTAATGTAAAGAATAAATGAACATTTAACATAGCATTCAAAGGGCCTCTGGCTCTGGAAACTTTCTTTGGTCCCATGATGGAGCTAAAAGGAAAGGAAAACAATGGAATTGTTTTGCTAGACTCATGGAGTAATGTTCACACAATGAGAAGCAATGCCACACTGAGCAGGAAAACACATGGGTCTCCCTATGTTTTTGCAAAATTAGCAAGAGGTCACATGGGCACATTGACAAAATCAGGGGCATGCTGACAAAATCCAAGGCAACTGATGAAAACCAAGACAAACTTTTTGCAAAAAAATCTATGAAAAACGAGGTATTACTGTATAAGTGTAATAAAGAAGCAAAATTCATAATTGCAAAAATTTTTGGTCGTGGACCATGTAAAATTATCCATAATTTTACTGGTCCACGATGAGAACAAGATTGAGAAAAACACTGGTTTACAGGGTCTGTTTTAATGGATCTTACTGTATTAAATTTTACCAGAAATGTACTTGATAGCGTATAGCATATTGGAATGTTGTAACACAGTTGGGAATTTATGATAAAGATTTTGATTACACATACAGTACAATCAAAACTTACTGACTTCTTCCAACAATAAACAATAGCTATTCTGCTGCTGCTGCTACTTTGTCAGCTGATTGTTCAAGACAGTGATGGCAATAAATTTTTAGTTACAAACATAGGCAGTTGGATAGTCAACATGATAAAAGATTCAGCTTGCTACTGTAAGGAATTCAAGATTGAGTCAGAGTTGACTCAGAATCTTTTGTAGATGATTGATTTGGATATGCCAGGTCCCATACCAATTTAATTCAGATTGAAATGAAATTTTTTCATTTTGCAGTTATAGTTCTTTAACTTGTAAATCACATAAATTTTTCCTTTTATTTTGAATTTTATCATTATTCTCTAACTTTCTAAATTTGCTTCTAATTCCTTTTAACTGATTTTAATATTATATTTTTCCACTTTTAACTGTTTCAAGATGGAGGAAATTTGAACTGCTGTAAGAGTCTTTATTAATAAATCATTTGTATTTGATTCCTTGCAATTCATCTTCTAAAAAAATAAGTCAAAATTTTCTCATTCTCAATTATCTTGCCGACTGCATTAATAATGTTTTTTAGATGTTCTCTTAAACTTTGAAGTATTTTCCAAATAAGGTTTAATTGTAAGGTTATATTCTATTGACTTTGTGACTATAGTTTTATCAAGTAATTTTTCTCTTTTTTTCCTTATCAGATATAATAGATCAGGATTTCTTTTAATTACTGAATCCTTCATATAGTCCTATTCAGTATCATGTTTAACATCATATTAGTAACTCTGTAAAAACTCCACTCCCACACAAACTGAAAACAGCACTACTTCCATGTTAATGTATTATTGATTAGGAATGAATTAAAGTTGTTAGATCCAATAAAAATTTCTTTTAAAATAACTTGAAATCAATTTTAATTTATTAAGAGTTTAAAGTATTTTTTTCAGGTCTCATATAAATCAACCTGATGTCCTTTCTAGCTATTTAAATCCAATGTATGAACCTAATAATAAAGTGATTTGGCCAACAGTAGCACCACAAAGTTTGGTAAGTTTGTTTATGATATTGGAAAAACTTAATATTCAGTACTGTAATTATATTACATTGAATATTTATATCAAATGCCATAAATATTGTATTATAAGTTTTTATATAATACTATAGAATTTAAAAAAAAAATACATTACACTTAAAACTGTTCATTTATTTTATTTTGTAAAAATTTTTATTAATAATTATTTTGTAAAATATACAGCATGTCCAGCTATCTAGGGGTGAAAGAGATCTTTCTGGCATTGATTCGAAATGACTGCCTTCAGTAGCAATATAAGGATGTAGTCAGTTGAGAATGGCATTATGAATGGCATGTAGCATTTCTGGTGTCACCATTTCACAGGCTTCTTGTGTCTCTCTAGTTTTCCAATATAATCCAGTGCTGCTGGGACATTGATGCTTTTAGGAAACCAAACAGGAAAAATAGGGAGGGATCAAGTTGGTTATGTGGTGGCTATGGAATTGGGCTATGTCTTATCTAGTGGTTTCCAAACTAATTTGGAAGCGACTGACGTGTCTGGAAGTGAGCTGGTACTAAATCTGGTGTAATTTGCCAATTCATGTCATTAAGTCATTCATCCACAGTCATTCATCCACAGTCATGTTTATTATGAATGTGGATGAATGGCTATGCTGTCAATCAGTGTTGTATCGTGGGTGTCAGCAGCCTGGGGCGGAGGAAAATTTTGCCCCCCTTATTTAGGTATATCAGTTTAAAAGACCAAAATTCAGTTTTGTCACAGAACAAGCAATGAAAAATTCGGTGGTAGTGCAGCGACCTGTTTAAAATAGTTCTATTGGATATTAGTGGTGTATATGAACCGTACAAGCAAAAAAAAAAAAGGTCAACAGGTTTCGCAGGAATTCCTCGGATGAAAATGTACTAGTTCACCCGGCGAGCCGATTCGCTAGATGATACTATCGATACTTTGCTGGATGATAGCACTATCATAGGCACAATGCAAGTACAGATTAGGATGTTTCAAATTTTTACAAGATATTATTATTACTTATTGTGAAATTTTGCTGCCTGGGGTGGGCTGCTTCTGCCGCCCCCACTACGGTACGCCACTGCTATCAATGAATGAATGACAGAACCAAGAAACTGCTCACTCCAAACTAGACATTTAGGGTAAAATGCACTTGGTGTTGCACAGGTCATATGAATCACTCAGCTCAATGCACAGAGCTTTTGAGTACATTTCTCAGTGGTACAGTTTGTGATAGTTACAAATACACTCTTCTGGGAAAACAGTGCTTTGTCAGTTCATAAAATATGCTGAAGGTGTTGTGATTCATTATACAGGGTGCTTCATGAACAACTGTCCATTAGAGAGCAGTGCTGGGAAATTTGTGTTGTATGTGAACAGGGCTAGACTTTGTTGCATGCATAGAGGAAACATTTTGGTTAATTCATTAATGCTAGAGTTTAAGTGTTAATGATTGAGAAAGCAAAATCAAGTTAAAAAGTAATTAAAGATAGAGTACAGATTACAGTGATAAATTTTGTTACATCTTACATTGAAAATGGTGGCCATTTTCAATGAGGCAGGTAGTGAAGCTTGTGCTGGGCTAATTTGTCAATGTTTTTTTATAATTGTTTCAATAAGTTTTGATGATTAATAATTACATCTGCTTGCATCGTTCTTTAATTACAATAAATTTAACATTTAGTATATCTTATACTTTTTAAAAGTATTTTGAAATACATTTATTAAAAATTATTAGAGCTTTGTTTTTTGAAACCGTGTCCTGTTTTATAATTGTGGTGTAGTAAACACTAGTATTGTGTTTTATTTCAAAGTCACATGGCAAGTTTCCATCAAATTCCTTTATTAGTTGAGTTGACTCAACTAATAAAGGAATTTGATGGAAAACTTGCCATGTGTCTTTGGAATGAAACACAATACTAGTGTTTACTACGCCACAATTATTAGAGGTTGATAATTATATATTGATAGTACATATATAACTTATATATTATCAAATAAAAATTATTGTCATGTCAAGTTTTTTTCTAACATCAGAGTACATATATTAATATACAATAAATATCATTAACTGAAATTTCTGCATAAGATTATTTTTGTTGAGACTCAATTTTTAATATATTCATAGTAGTAGTTGTTTATATACAGTCGATCTCCCCTATAACACAGTAGATATGTTTCGGTTTTTATGAATCCATTTTCTACGAGTCCAGACAATCACAGCCGGCACATATGCAGTTTACGGACTACAGCTGTTTGTATTGAAAGGTTTCTTTCATAAAATTAATTGATTCTAGACTAATTCGACTCAACATTTTGAAAATACGTATAATTTTTTGGGAATAATCCATATAAACTATGCTATAAACAAAAAATTGTAGATTATTTACCGAGCATGCACTGTTCGACTACGCCATTGTTTAGCTTGTTTATGTCGTGGAACATGTCATCAAATGGCGCTCGCATGCTTCCCGATAAATTATTTTTTTCGCGAAAAATTTGCTTAACTTTGGAGACATCATTAATATAAATATAATTTTTATGGATGTTAAACAATAAATGGTTTTCAGTAGGTCTTCTGCTTGTTTAAACTCAACGGTTTGTACAATATCCGCTATTGGTCTAGATCCGACCAATCCTGTCACGACATGAGTCGGCAATGACATTTTACCGAATTATATGAGTTTTTTTAGCATGTTTGTATGAATACTGTCGCAATTTTTTCGCCATGATATAGGAATCCAAACTATAGGAACCTGTGTTATAGGGAGGTCGACTGTATTTTAACTAATTAAGTGAAAATAAAAAAATTATGTATTTACAGATATTATGGCCTGCAATGTATCTAAGATGGGTTTGTGATTTAAATCCACAAATTGAAGCATGGCAGACAATTGCAGAAATAAAAGAAAAGGATAAAGAATTGAAATCAAAGGCAATTAAATTGAGCGGGTACATTTCATTTAATTACAATTCTATTTTATTACTGTAATATAAATTTTAACTAAATAAATTAGAATAATGAAAAGATTGGACACAAAATTGAACTGTATATATTCATTGAATAATAATTGATAAGGTTAATATCAATAATATTTATTATATATGATTATAAAAATGTAATAAATGTAATATTTTAAACTTTTAAAAGGATTTAAATATGAAATATAAAATGTAATATTAAGATATTTTATAAAAAAAACATGATAACTTTCTTAAACAATAGATTTTTTTTTCTTTGTAAATTTAGGAAATATATTTTGACTTTAAAGTCAAGTTTATATTTATGAAAACAAAGAGATTAATATAATTTCTAGTTATCAAACAACAAAATTGTATATCTTTTACATTGATTTTCAAACTATTTTTGTTTTAATTTTTCAACTATTGATATTATAGAAAGGTTACAATTATTCATCTCTGTTAAATGATATTTTCATTTATTTAGTATTAATATATTTATATTTTTGAATGACTTGTATGATTTTAGAAATTTTTTTGGCTACAAATTTTTTGAAGGAAAGTCTGAAATAAGGTTTTTGTTAATTTTTTTTTTATTGTAAAATATATCAAAACTAAGTTAAATGCTTGCTCTTTTCTTTTTGTTGTTATATTTTTTTTATAATAATAGAATTTGATTGAGATATTTGGAATTGGAATGGATTTAAAATATAGTTATTGAACCTTGGCAGCATTATCAATGTTTCTGTTACCTCTTGTTATGAAAGTCAAATCTTTTTAATTGTCTTAAGAGGGTCAAAGACATTCCCAATTAATTAATTAAGATTAACATAAATTTGAAGTAAGAGTAGCTAATTTAATTAAATTGCTTGTCTTTTTGTTGTTCACAAACTTTAAAAGATGAAAATTGTTTTTTTCTTTTTTTCTTATAACTTTGAGAACCATTTTATTAATTGAAGCAGGAAATATATCTACTTTTTATTCATTTTCTAATATCAGACAAATAATTGAATGTTCTAGTAATCTGGATCCATCATAGATCTATAAGTATAATTATGAAGTAAGCTAGAAAATATACTCAAGAAATCAACTGTTTTCATACATTATACATTAATGTGTATCTTCTGAGGATGATTTATTTCATGTATGAATTTGGATTAAATGTGAAAAATTACATAAAGTGAACAGTTGATAGAAAAATATCTGAAATCTTTCAGCTTTTTCAAAATAATTTTTCTTTTGTTGACTTTTAACCTGTTGTTGTAAAATTCAGAAGTTTCTCAATTCATGTTACAATCAAAAGTTAAACAAGATTGAAGTTTTGTAAGTAGCTTTAAGTAAAGGTGAAATTACATATTCAAAATCAGTGGAGCAATTTTATTTGTTTTCCTTATTTTCAATTGTTTGGCAATGTTTTAATTTAACTGGTTCTTAGTTTTATAGATTTTTATTTTTGTTAGTTTCTGATGATTGACTTTAATAATTTAACTACTCAGCTTAATTATCTTAACTCAGTTGTAATTACTTTAAAGTTCAGTTATTGCAGGAATATCAATTTTTTTTTCTGCTTTGTAACACAATGCTTCATGTTGCATAAAGATGTGCTCTTTATTATCAAACCATTCTTTTATTCACAGCAATAGATGAGTTTCAAGCCAAAAATTTTGAATTTTAGAAATTCATTTATTTCCTGTAAAATATGATTTGTTATCATAGTTATGAAAATCTTTAAATACCGTGTTTCCCCGAAAATAAGACATCCGCAGAAAATAAGACCTAGCACAGATTTTGCTGAATTGCGAAATATAAGACCTCCCCTGAAAGTAAGACCTAGCGAAGTTTTTTTTAGTCGTAACGGTCATCGACAGATGGTTGAAAGTGGCCGTTGCCTTTTTGAAAGTACAGCTACTGATTGGTCAGCAGACAATTACGATACACGGCATGATTTGCACAAGACTATGGCTTGGGAATCACAGATTTGCATAACGTTACGGCTGGTGATGGCTAATTGGTCGGCCGGGAATCACGCCACATTACATTTGCATAGTGCTACGGTTCAGTAAGCACTAATTGGTCATCGAGTCCGATGTTGACGCTATGAAAAGGCGACAGTTCGACAAACCGGATATACATCACCCTCGTCTAAGTTCGACTTGGGAATTATTTTGTTCAATAATAAATGTGAATTCTTCTTCCTGGAAAAAATAAAACACTCCCTGAAAATAAGACCTAGCATATTTTTCAGAGCAAAAATTAATATAAGACACTGTCTTATTTTCGGGGAAACACGGTAGTAAATACCATTATAATGCAAAATTAAAATGAAGTTTTTTTTTTAATATTGAAATCATTAAGACTTAATTAATGTTTTCTTTGCTCAAAAATAATTATACAAAGAAAATGGTAGGAAATAAAATTATACTTTTCAATTTCAACATATCCTCAGACTCATTAAATATTATATAACACATACACCTTATTGCTGAGAATCATATAAAAACAGTAAAATGATTCTCAGCAATAAAGTGTATGTATTATATAATACTTTTCAATTACACATACATTTTCAAATTTTATGACTTCACAAACAAAAATACAATCTGATATTTTTAAGTATTCTTGTTTGTTTTAAACTTCGTATTAACTATAAATAAATCATTTATTTCACCACATTACACCACAGATCTTATTTCTGATATTATGATTTTAACATTTTTATATATTCAATGAATATATCTTTATTAAAAAGTACAGTAGAAACTCCATATTTATGAGGATTGTTTGTAAGACTGCTATAAATATAGATACTACAAATATGGGAAGGGAAAATGTATTGAAAAAATGTTAGGAGAAGAATGATAAAAAATACATAAGTAAAAATAAAAACATATTTTCAAATAAAGAAGTTTTTCTATTACATTTCTAATCTCTCTCTTTCTTTTCTTATTTATCTTATGTTAGATTCATTTATGACAAAAGCAAAACCAACCATAGATACGGATTTACCTTCCTGCAAAGAACCTTGCACTGTAATTTTGTCTACATGGACATTACTTCTTTCAGCTTTCTTGATATTGTACAACTAGTGTGTTTGTTTATATGAAATTGTTGATTTGTAAAGATTAAAAAAAGGCTAACTAAAATTTTGTGAAATATAATCAGTATCCCAAAAGTTTTTGGAATGAGCCTTTTTCTAAGAAATAACAAGCATATTACTATGCTGTACCTTCAAAATGGTCTTCTTGTGCAATGATGCAATGGTTCCAATGGTATTGAAGGTCCTCAAAGAAGCTCTGGAATTTTTCTTTTGTAATGGAATTAAGTATATACAGCCTATTGGATGAAGTCCACATCATCTGTCTATTCTTTGATAGACAGATGATGTGGACTTCATCCATGTGTTTCAGATGGGGAAATAAAAAAGAAGGTCATGGGGACAGTTCAGGTAAGTAGGGAATGTGGAAACATTGTCACCTGTTTTCCAGTCAAGAATTGTTGCAACAATAAGGTGGTAAGAGATCTTGTGTTAGCAAGAAGACATCACAAGAAGGGACTGATGAAGTTTGGGATGACAGCAGTATAGAGTTTGCAATAATGGCTGCAGAACATCAGTAGATGTGTTAATTAACAGTCTTGCTCTGAAGAACAAATTCCTTATGCCCAATTTCCCTTGCATCAGAAATCAGTTGGTATGGTTTTTGTCTTCAGTGGGTGACTGACTCTTTTCAATAGCAGTGATCCAAGGCCTTTCCACTCAGCACTTTGTCATTTGGTTTGCAGGTTGTATTGGTAGTACCAGTTTTCATCTGTTGCAATGATACAGTACAGTAGCATGGGGTTATTATGGACAGTTTCCAGAAGATCGATGCAATCTCAACATGTTCAATTTTCTTATTTGTTTATAAAGCCTTGTAAAATACAATAGGATCTAAAGGAGAATGCTGTATGGAATGATTTGAGAAAAAGGCTGTCTGGGAACTTCTGGGACAAAGGTTCTATAATGTTGATTTTTACAATGCAAACTAATACAAATTATAACGATTACTATTCATATAATTGCACTTACTAATATAACCAAAGTTGAGATAGCATCAATTAATCGCACAACATGAATTACAAAGAACTCATTTAAGAGAAAAACATTGAAAATTATTTTATTCTCTTTATTTGTAATTTTATTATTATTGTTAATTCTTTTGCAAATAAGCAAAGTTTAGCTTTATAAATATTAAAAATAGTTGCAAATACTGAACTGTGAATATATGAAATGCATGAATGTGGAATTCTACTGTATTTTGAATATCATTTAAACAAAATTTAAAAACTAGGATGAATTTAGCAATGCAGGGATTTAAACTGTCATTTATATTGATTGCTTTAATGTTGAGTATTTTAATTAGCATTAAAAATATAAGTAATTTGTCATTTAATTTGAAAGATGGCATTCTAAATTTTGAGAAATTTTTATATAAACAAACATCACTCATTTATAATAAAGTTTAGGAGAAAAAAATTTTAAATAAATAAATATACTATTATTCGTTATTTATATTTTGTTTTTATAATTATTTTGCTATAATAAAAGTTATGATTTGATTTAAGTTTATTTCTAATTATGATTATTTTCTTTTAATATCATGTATTATCATTTTCTTGGAGGATCAAATCACAGAATATAATGTGTAAATGTAGAAAAATTTAATTTTTTAAAATTGCTCTTTGATAATTTTTTAACTAAAATATATTTCAATGTAATATTTAGATATCATTATATAAAATTAAAGAAGTGTTATATGAAGAGTCTGACAAGTACTTCTTGTTATGCTGACAAGATTTGATAATGATTTAGATTTCAGTCTATAATGTTAATTACAGTAATACCTCAACTTACGCTACCCTGACTTACGCGATCCCAGAGTTACATGATTTTCAAATCTCGTTGATTTGTCTTTTGTTTGAGTGCCACGCAACTCTTGATTACTCACCCCCCACGCTATTATTCAGCTTACATGTTTGGACGTGTCGCACGGAATCGACACATAGCTACAATTTATTTTGTGTTATTTATTACTGTGTTTGTTATATGTACGGAGACTTGAGAGACTATGTGGTGATTTCTTGTAACTGTAAATGAATCAAAAGATGAGATAAGATTAACGAGAACATTTATTAGCTTACATACATCTGACTTGGATTTTACACAAATTGCGAAATTTTACTCCGACTTACACGATTATCACTCGGTCCCCTATCGCGTAAGTTCGGGGTATTACGGTATACTCAAAATTCTCAAACTGATTATTCTGTTAGAAAATTATTACAAATATTTCATAGATTATTTAAGATGATATTAATATACTGCTTAACTATATTAAAGCAGCAAATTAAAATAAAATTCCTATATTATATTGTTTTCTGATTTTCCTGTTTTTTTTTATTTTATTCTGTTATGGCAACATTTGATGCATGGGTGATCATCATTCATGCATCTGAGGGGGAATGCCTTCAGGGAGGTTTTTTATAGGAAACGCCCCTATTTAAGTATTACTAACATGAAGAAAACTCAGAAAATTCCATGTGGCCAAACTATTGGCTAGGTGCAAACCCTGAACTAAATACTGATAGTTGGCTAATCACTGGTGGGCTTTTTCTTTTTTATTTAATAATTTATATCCAGCAGCATGTGTTTATGTATATAAAATTCAATTTAAATGATTTTACTTGATGTATTTTTTTTATAATAGCAAAATGAAACAATCTTATATTTTATTTAGTGCAATTCCTGGATTTATGCCATTATTGACAAGACTATGTCTTGTCTATAAAATCATGCTGCTGTCAACGGCTGGACACTTTATGGATATGAAGCAGTACATGTCAGGAATTGCAATTTGGCACAGAGTATTTGGTGTCCAAATCATATGCACATAAAAAAATAAAGTCCAGACTTGTAGGTAGTCAGGCGAGTCAAAGTAAAATACAAAATGGCAACACTGTTTCTACAAACAGGCGCTAGTGCGAGATTTGCGCACGCATTGCTTGTTGGGAAGTTCAAAATGCGGACATTGCAAAATCAAATTTTGACAAATGTGTGACACATGTTATGTGTATATTCTCTTGCTCTTGTCGTCTCGCAGTCTTGTGAAAGAACGAGAGCAAGAACAACACTGGGACAATTCAGGTAAAAATGTCTTCCTGCTTACTGTAGCCAAGAACAAGCCCATGACAATGCAACCCATTGTAACCATGCCGCCATGGCTACGATACACTAATTAATGAGGAAAAGTCGACACCGGTACTTGGGGTCCTGACATAGATTACAGCAATGAAGCCTGCCGTAATCTATGCCAGGACCTCGAGTACCGGTGTCGGCTTTTTCTCATTGGTTAGTTCTCATTTTTCTCTTTTCCTTAGAAAATGGTGAGTAGTCGAACCCTGAGTCTGAGACATAGTCTTCTCCCAAAAAATGGCCTTGCCATTTTACTTGTATCAAATTAGAAGTGATATGTTATCAAAAGGATTAAAAAATAATAAAAGATTCAAGTATATGATGCAATTTTTTTATAACTGAATACAGTAAAATGTCAGTGTAATGAAATTACGAAATCATTGAAATACATTTATTATAATGAAATTTTGTTACATTGAAATATAGTCAAAATGCCAGAATGTTGAAAAAAGTTATTAAATAATGAAAAACATACCTTGAGAATAAGGAAGCTTTAAAATCAGTTTTCTAGTAGTGCTATTTAGAGAAAATTTCATTATTTTAAAATTGTGTAAGAGGCTATAGCGAATCAGCATCTTATTTTTGTAATTTTTGTTTCTGCCCTGTGGAATTAAGAGAGTCTTTTAATCATGCCTGTTATGAGTTCAGCAAGGCCCACAATGGAATGGCCAACTTATGTGTCATAGGACCTGATGTATTCAGATGAATCATTCTATTAAAAATTGAGCAAATTCTGATTTGAACGTGAGTTCTTCACAGTAGCAAGTTGGCTCTATTATTTTAACTATCTGACTGACTGTTTGTAATTAAAAATTTATCGTCATTGCTATCTTGAACAAATAGCTGACAAATGTGGCAGCACTGATAATCATATTAACATTTCCAGTAGTGGCAGCACTGATAATCATATTGTCATCTCCAGAATATTTGTTAATTTTTGAAAGAAGTCAGTAATTTTTGATTGTACTGTATGTGTAATCAAAAGCTTTATCATAAATTCCTGAACTGTGCAACAGCATTCCAATATGCTACATATCATTATTTAATATAGTTACTATTATTATGCTAAAGGAGTTTTTTCACATTGAGAGGTGCTTGTTGTTTCATCTTATCTAGGGTGCTTAGTACCAGTCTTGTATTTGGCACATCTTTTTGTTTTATCAGAATTTGCATTATGTTGACAGCATCTAAAATGGTAATCTTGGGTTCATCATCTACAATATTAGATGAATTCAAGATTACCATTTTGAATAATTGTTCAGTAATGATACTACATATGAAATAAATCATCAGGCACTTTTTATTTTACAGGCATTACAGGAATTATTTAGTTTACTGTATTATTTATTTATTTAGAATTGTTCTTGAGAATTAAAATGTTTTAAAATGTGCTTCAGATTTTCCATATAAAATCAAAAACTGAATCAACTAGAATTTATACTAACTGTGAACAGTACTTTTTCAAAAATTATAATCCTTGCAGATTTTTTCACTTGGAAAATTTGAACATACTCTGAAAAGTTGAGTTTTACTCTTAATAGACTGGAATGTAGTCTATATGGATAAATGATAAAAGTAGTTTTTTAACTTTACTTAAAATTAATTATCTAAATATATATATTTTTGATTGGCAAATTAATTTCAATGGGAAGACTAACAAATTCATTAAAATTCATATATAATACAAATATTTTCTACAAGTATACAAGAACTAATTCAATTTATTTTTCTAAGTAACATTTTTATCTATTTAATCAATTTAGACAAGTTAATTTTCTATTTCAGAATATTTTTGGAGGATATGAGGAAAGTTTAGCAAAAGTTATCAATACATTCTTATTTCAAACAATGTGTTAAATGGCTTTTTAAAATAGAATATATTTTTGTAATTAATTAATGTAATTTATATTAATTAAATTTTGATTCAAAATTTATGATTAAAAAGTAATCTACTGATATTCACTTTAAAATACATATTATTTTATTCTAAATTGAAAATTTTTCTTACAATGAAATGTGATTTGATCTTCAGAAATGAAACCATACCATTAATTTGCATGTATTCTAATATAAAGATATATTTTTGTTTTTTTTTTTTAATAAATTATATTTCATAATTTTTATTTTGAATATGAAATTTGTTTTTAGTTTGAAATTATTTACTTTCAGTAAGTTGCCATAAATAGGTAGGTTTTTAATGAATTTACAACTGAAAAGTAAATAATTAAATACATTTAAAATTAAATAATGTATGATATGAATTACTTTCTTAAATTATATGTATCTGTATACACAATAAATTTTATTACAGTACTCTCAAAAATATATAATTTATTGACAGTGTCTACATGTAAATTATTATATTCAAATTACAAAATCACATACTATATAAACAATTTTCTAAATTGAATACTGTATTAAGATAACAAAAATTAATTTTTATGTCAAAATTGTTTAAACAATACAATTGAATTTTATAGAATTAATATGCTTTAAGGTTGAATCATTATGTGCACCTGCAACAATGACATTTCAACAAGTTTTTCAAACAACATACTAATTTTAACTTATAACTGTGTTAAATAATCTGAATTGAATATATTGCAGAAATGTAGTAATATACCAAGCTAAAAATAAATAAATTATTTATTTAAAAATAAATTATGATAATATTGGTTTCATGAATTCATAAATTTAATATATTGTATAATGCATTAAACATGAATTCATATTTAAAAGGAATTTTTGGAATAAAAGAATGGAAGGATACAAATCAGAGTCATTAATATAAGTGCTGGGCAATAAAATAAAAGTTAGATGAGAATTTAAATCAAAAACAAGGAGTAAAGAGGAAACAAATGGCAAAGTATTAAGTTAGATATATGCTGGGCGAAATAAAGAAAGAGAGATCATTTATAAGAGAACATAATGGTAAAAGAACTAAATATAGCTGGCAATAGAAAGAAAATGAAATAGTTTAAAGATAGTAATAAACAATATATCGTATTTACTTGCATATAAGATGACCTTGCATGTAGGACAAGGTGTGACTTTAAAGATCAAAATAAAAAATATTACATTTATTAATACAGTTCTAATTTTATTTCATTTAATCACAAGTAAAATATCAAATGAATGTAAATGCATACATTGTCCCACAAAAATTAATGTCATTTTAAACTTTAAGGAAAAATCTTGTAAAATCGACAACATAATTTGTTCATGTAAAGCTAGACAATCAAGAACCTTTTTTTGCCAATTCTTAACAGTCGAATCTACCTCTCTGTCGATTATGCTTATGAGTTTCTCCAAATTCTGATTTCCAAATAATCATCTGTTTTCACGTGGGAATGGATTAAAACTTATATCGGCCTCTCGTGTGATTTTGGAATTTCAATCTGGAATTTAATTCAAAAGCTTTGCTTTTTCTATTGCTATTCATCTTTGAATTGTTCTTGTATATTGTCAGGAGTAAATGACCGAGATAAAATACTTATGTTTTTAAATACAAGAGGATAAGCATCTGGTAAAAATGCAAATACACGGTTCACAAAAATTATTTGCAAAAGCATAAAGAATCTTTTGCTCGCGTTTAGGAATAGGACGATCTAGGAATTTCAAGCTGTGATAAATGAATAAAAATCTTGTCTTTTATGTAAGTAAATACAGTATATATACACACTTTAGAAAAATGAAAGGTGTAAAAAAAATTAAAAATTAAGGTGAACTAAAGTCCTAACATTACAATGAAAATTGAAATCAGGAAAAGAAAAGAATAAATTTTACATAGAAATTTGTAATGTTGAAACAATCTAATTGTTTGAATATATAGCTAAAGGTATTCATAAATATTAGTATGAAAAAATATAAAATGTATTGTTTTGTTATTTATCTTAATTTTTGATTTTATACATTCATTTACAGTGCCATGTTTGAATACATAAGATTTATTTCTCAAACTTTAAATTTATTTAGACAAAGTATCTGTGATAGATAGATACGTAAAATGAACACAGAGTTAGTTACATACATCTTCAAGGACAATTTTAATTTACAGTATGCAAACATTAAATTTCCTCACATTATAATTGCAGATTTGAATATTTTCCATATAAAAATTGATTATTTTAAATATTTGATAACAAGTTTTTCTTGCAATTGCTGATCTGTATGACTTTATTGCAACTGCTTACAATCTTTTACCAATTTAATCTTAAAATTTTTGTTTATACTATTCTTATAATAGTTATTCATCTGGTTTTTTTTTTGCTTTTTTAAAATTCTTATTTTTAATTTTTAATTTGAATTTTTTTTTAATTTCTTCTTTTGTTCTATATCATTATTTGGAAAATAGCTTTTACTTATCTGTTTATTAATAATGCTCATGCAATATTCAATAATGAACATTTATAAAAATTCTGAAAATTAAATTAGTTATGTGATGAAAAAGAGAGAAAAGGCTGATATTTTTCTAAGAAGTCTAAATTTGATGTTTTTTATAATATATTTTTTAATACTGTTATCTCCAACAGATTTTTATGTAGTATTGTGTAACCATCGCACATACAACATTAATATTTTAACATGTTTTTGACAAAAATAGATTGTTTAATTTTAATTAGGATTGTATATGATGATATTTGAAAGTCCAGATTAAACTTATTGAACAGTCAGCATTAAAAAAATTAATAATCTTCTGTTCTATTTAATAAGATTTATAAAATTCCCATAAAATGAAAAATTTTTGTATTTGTTTTATTAAATTATGTAAAACCAAAATTAACAAGAAACAGGAGCTGTTTGCTACAAAAAACCCATAGTTATGGATCTTTTTGTTAAATTGCAAATGCTATTATTTTGGATTGTGTTTTTGATTTTATATAAAGATGAAACAACTTTACTATTAAGTTTTTAAATAATTTTATATTATATAAACACATTTTGTGCCTGGTTATATTAATTTCATTCATTAAAAATATTGAGGCTTTTTTAATCTAACAATTTTACATTAAATTAAAGTAGAAAATTTTTGTAATTATATCTGTTTCAAAATTTTGTATAATATATACGTACATATAGTTTATTTATATAATGTTAAGGTGTTTCAAAATTATGTATTATTTGGTATTAGAGAAATCATTGAATTAGGATTTTTGTCTTTTATATTTTGCCTCCAATAAATATACATAAGCTAATTGTGATCTTTTGAGAGATTATTGGTGAATATTAAGTTTTGAGTTCATTCGGTTTGGAAGAGAGTTTTCTTATATTTTATATTAAATAGATTATGTAGATAGATATAAATAGTTAAGAGAGAATTGATGTTAATTATTATTATATTACTTGTTTCTTCTTAGAGCTGAATAAGTTTGAGAATTAGAGATATATAAAAATTTTATTAAGTAGTATTCTTCTTTATTTGTGGAGTTATTATGCTTCTTTATATTTTTCATGTTATATTCTGTTAATATAAACTTTCTTTGTAATTATTTTAAAACTTTGTTTACTTTTAAAGAAGTATAATCAAAAGCATACTTAATATTAATATGCAGAGGGATATAAAAGTAATTCGTGTTTATTTTCATAATATATTTAATTTAGGAAAAATTTTAATGAGGTAATAAGATAATCGATAATTTTCTTTGTTTCTAAGATTAATATGAAAAATTTAAAGACCTTTGAACTTTGTAGTAAATCTAAGTAAATTGTTTGAAAATTGTTTAATATGATATCATTATAATAAAAAAAAAATGTATATTTTTAAATCAGTTATTTCTAAATTACCTTGAAACATCAAAATTAAGTCTGCCGTAGAAGAAGGAAAAAATTTCTAATTTACTTCATATATTTTTTAAAAGTTAGTTAATTGGCTAGATTATATATTTTTATTGTCATTAGCCTAATTNTTTACAACTGAAAAGTAAATAATTAAATACATTTAAAATTAAATAATGTATGATATGAATTACTTTCTTAAATTATATGTATCTGTATACACAATAAATTTTATTACAGTACTCTCAAAAATATATAATTTATTGACAGTGTCTACATGTAAATTATTATATTCAAATTACAAAATCACATACTATATAAACAATTTTCTAAATTGAATACTGTATTAAGATAACAAAAATTAATTTTTATGTCAAAATTGTTTAAACAATACAATTGAATTTTATAGAATTAATATGCTTTAAGGTTGAATCATTATGTGCACCTGCAACAATGACATTTCAACAAGTTTTTCAAACAACATACTAATTTTAACTTATAACTGTGTTAAATAATCTGAATTGAATATATTGCAGAAATGTAGTAATATACCAAGCTAAAAATAAATAAATTATTTATTTAAAAATAAATTATGATAATATTGGTTCCATGAATTCATAAATTTAATATATTGTATAATGCATTAAACATGAATTCATATTTAAAAGGAATTTTTGGAATAAAAGAATGGAAGGATACAAATCAGAGTCATTAATATAAGTGCTGGGCAATAAAATAAAAGTTAGATGAGAATTTAAATCAAAAACAAGGAGTAAAGAGGAAACAAATGGCAAAGTATTAAGTTAGATATATGCTGGGCGAAATAAAGAAAGAGAGATCATTTATAAGAGAACATAATGGTAAAAGAACTAAATATAGCTGGCAATAGAAAGAAAATGAAATAGTTTAAAGATAGTAATAAACAATATATCGTATTTACTTGCATATAAGATGACCTTGCATGTAGGACAAGGTGTGACTTTAAAGATCAAAATAAAAAATATTACATTTATTAATACAGTTCTAATTTTATTTCATTTAATCACAAGTAAAATATCAAATGAATGTAAATGCATACATTGTCCCACAAAAATTAATGTCATTTTAAACTTTAAGGAAAAATCTTGTAAAATCGACAACATAATTTGTTCATGTAAAGCTAGACAATCAAGAACCTTTTTTTGCCAATTCTTAACAGTCGAATCTACCTCTCTGTCGATTATGCTTATGAGTTTCTCCAAATTCTGATTTCCAAATAATCATCTGTTTTCACGTGGGAATGGATTAAAACTTATATCGGCCTCTCGTGTGATTTTGGAATTTCAATCTGGAATTTAATTCAAAAGCTTTGCTTTTTCTATTGCTATTCATCTTTGAATTGTTCTTGTATATTGTCAGGAGTAAATGACCGAGATAAAATACTTATGTTTTTAAATACAAGAGGATAAGCATCTGGTAAAAATGCAAATACACGGTTCACAAAAATTATTTGCAAAAGCATAAAGAATCTTTTGCTCGCGTTTAGGAATAGGACGATCTAGGAATTTCAAGCTGTGATAAATGAATAAAAATCTTGTCTTTTATGTAAGTAAATACAGTATATATACACACTTTAGAAAAATGAAAGGTGTAAAAAAACTTAAAAATTAAGGTGAACTAAAGTCCTAACATTACAATGAAAATTGAAATCAGGAAAAGAAAAGAATAAATTTTACATAGAAATTTGTAATGTTGAAACAATCTAATTGTTTGAATATATAGCTAAAGGTATTCATAAATATTAGTATGAAAAAATATAAAATGTATTGTTTTGTTATTTATCTTAATTTTTGATTTTATACATTCATTTACAGTGCCATGTTTGAATACATAAGATTTATTTCTCAAACTTTAAATTTATTTAGACAAAGTATCTGTGATAGATAGATACGTAAAATGAACACAGAGTTAGTTACATACATCTTCAAGGACAATTTTAATTTACAGTATGCAAACATTAAATTTCCTCACATTATAATTGCAGATTTGAATATTTTCCATATAAAAATTGATTATTTTAAATATTTGATAACAAGTTTTTCTTGCAATTGCTGATCTGTATGACTTTATTGCAACTGCTTACAATCTTTTACCAATTTAATCTTAAAATTTTTGTTTATACTATTCTTATAATAGTTATTCATCTGGTTTTTTTTTGCTTTTTTAAAATTCTTATTTTTAATTTTTAATTTGAATTTTTTTTAATTTCTTCTTTTGTTCTATATCATTATTTGGAAAATAGCTTTTACTTATCTGTTTATTAATAATGCTCATGCAATATTCAATAATGAACATTTATAAAAATTCTGAAAATTAAATTAGTTATGTGATGAAAAAGAGAGAAAAGGCTGATATTTTTCTAAGAAGTCTAAATTTGATGTTTTTTATAATATATTTTTTAATACTGTTATCTCCAACAGATTTTTATGTAGTATTGTGTAACCATCGCACATACAACATTAATATTTTAACATGTTTTTGACAAAAATAGATTGTTTAATTTTAATTAGGATTGTATATGATGATATTTGAAAGTCCAGATTAAACTTATTGAACAGTCAGCATTAAAAAAATTAATAATCTTCTGTTCTATTTAATAAGATTTATAAAATTCCCATAAAATGAAAAATTTTTGTATTTGTTTTATTAAATTATGTAAAACCAAAATTAACAAGAAACAGGAGCTGTTTGCTACAAAAACCCATAGTTATGGATCTTTTTGTTAAATTGCAAATGCTATTATTTTGGATTGTGTTTTTGATTTTATATAAAGATGAAACAACTTTACTATTAAGTTTTTAAATAATTTTATATTATATAAACACATTTTGTGCCTGGTTGCAAATTAATTTCAATGGGAAGACTAACAAATTCNTTGTGTAACCATCGCACATACAACATTAATATTTTAACATGTTTTTGACAAAAATAGATTGTTTAATTTTAATTAGGATTGTATATGATGATATTTGAAAGTCCAGATTAAACTTATTGAACAGTCAGCATTAAAAAAATTAATAATCTTCTGTTCTATTTAATAAGATTTATAAAATTCCCATAAAATGAAAAATTTTTGTATTTGTTTTATTAAATTATGTAAAACCAAAATTAACAAGAAACAGGAGCTGTTTGCTACAAAAAACCCATAGTTATGGATCTTTTTGTTAAATTGCAAATGCTATTATTTTGGATTGTGTTTTTGATTTTATATAAAGATGAAACAACTTTACTATTAAGTTTTTAAATAATTTTATATTATATAAACACATTTTGTGCCTGGTTATATTAATTTCATTCATTAAAAATATTGAGGCTTTTTTAATCTAACAATTTTACATTAAATTAAAGTAGAAAATTTTTGTAATTATATCTGTTTCAAAATTTTGTATAATATATACGTACATATAGTTTATTTATATAATGTTAAGGTGTTTCAAAATTATGTATTATTTGGTATTAGAGAAATCATTGAATTAGGATTTTTGTCTTTTATATTTTGCCTCCAATAAATATACATAAGCTAATTGTGATCTTTTGAGAGATTATTGGTGAATATTAAGTTTTGAGTTCATTCGGTTTGGAAGAGAGTTTTCTTATATTTTATATTAAATAGATTATGTAGATAGATATAAATAGTTAAGAGAGAATTGATGTTAATTATTATTATATTACTTGTTTCTTCTTAGAGCTGAATAAGTTTGAGAATTAGAGATATATAAAAATTTTATTAAGTAGTATTCTTCTTTATTTGTGGAGTTATTATGCTTCTTTATATTTTTCATGTTATATTCTGTTAATATAAACTTTCTTTGTAATTATTTTAAAACTTTGTTTACTTTTAAAGAAGTATAATCAAAAGCATACTTAATATTAATATGCAGAGGGATATAAAAGTAATTCGTGTTTATTTTCATAATATATTTAATTTAGGAAAAATTTTAATGAGGTAATAAGATAATCGATAATTTTCTTTGTTTCTAAGATTAATATGAAAAATTCAAAGACCTTTGAACTTTGTAGTAGATCTAAGTAAATTGTTTGAAAATTGTTTAATATGATATCATTATAATAAAAAAAAAATGTATATTTTTAAATCAGTTATTTCTAAATTACCTTGAAACATCAAAATTAAGTCTGCCGTAGAAGAAGGAAAAAATTTCTAATTTACTTCATATATTTTTTAAAAGTTAGTTAATTGGCTAGATTATATATTTTTATTGTCATTAGCCTAATTATAATAAAAATAAACTTTATTGAAATTTTGCCAAGTATATAAAATTATTCGCAAATATTTCTTACCGAAATTAATTTATTAGATAATTAATCTAATGAACTATAAAATTGCATTCTGATCTTTATTCTTTTTTTTATTTCTAATTAAAAAAAATTGCATTTTTAAAACTTGGTTTCTAGTAAATTTTGTGGATACTATGTTTTAATTTATCTGGGAGCTTAAAATATTTCGATAAGTAAAAATTTACATTCAGTTAAAAACAAGTTGGAAAAATCAATTAAGATCCTAACTGCATTGAACGCAGCAAAAATAAACGAAAATAATCCAAAACGAAATATTAAGTTAAACTGAGAGAGAGATTAGCAAATAACTGTAGTAATAAATTGCAGTTTTAGCTTCTTAATCAATACTATTTCACTTAACAGGAGAATTGGAAAATTGCCAAAAATGTCTTGTTCTTTCTCATTCATTGCTCTTTACTTCAACATTATTGATTCTTCCAAACGAAAAACTTGCCTTATATATATCTACATAATTAGTATTCGGCCAAATGTAATATTTATATTCTTTTGCTCAACGTAATAAATTGTCTTCTACTTTGCACGAGTCGGGACCAATTGCCAAATGATTAATTATCGAATGTTAAAATAACACTTGGAATACCCAATACTTTGTCTGATACGAATTATGAACTCTACTAATTATTTTTTTTTTATGGTTGAAAATTGTGTTAAGAAAAATGATTGTTAAAATCATAATTTATTTAGTTATTAATTTGTGAGAATGTTTGGTAGTCTTTCTGTGGTGAAATTTTGGATGAAATTAAAATATATATAATAAATTTAAATGAGATTTTAGTAGTAATATTCACCCGAAGATGGCGCTACCTTCCTTTAACATTAAGCGTGTAGCTTACATCTTTTTATAGCGATTCACCGAAACCTCTTGACCCTGTATGAGTGGTATGTGGAGAGTTATATTTAACTACATTTTTGTCGAAATATAATATCTTTTAATTGCCGGTTTTATATTCACTGGGCTAGAATTTATGTCATTATCTGTTGTTTGAATATTTATTTGTGTGTGTATTATGTAAAATCAATATATTCAATGTTTTGAAATGGAATTTCCTCCATTTTTTGAATGAGTATCATTATATGTTTTTTGTTGTTTTATAGGCAGCTGGAAAGAGAGGCAATAAGAGCAGGTGTCATGTCACCCCCTATACCAGACGATGTCCTGTCTAATACGGACTGATTCTATACATCATCTACCATCTGCTTCGTTCGTTCTTTGTATACAGAAGCAGCTGCTATACCTGACACTGCACTTGATATTTGGCATTCCAATTTGATCGCCTTCCGATTATTTTATGTTCCGAAGGCTAAATTAATACATGTTTAGAAGCGAGTATTTTAATTACTCACTCTTCTAGTGATATTGTAAATTATTTAAAGTAATGACAAATTGAAATAATATATCTATATATTATTTAATAAAACTTGTGTCTTTCGTTTATATTAAATGTATTTACAACATTGCTATGTCAACGGAATCGATTACTATTGTTCTGTAAAAGCTATTAGACCTATATAATATACGGCAAAGTTCTCCTCTTTAAAAATCTGTGTGTTCCCCTTTTTAGAGTCCCCTCGTGTAACAGCTGCTCCATCGCGACCATCTGCCTGCCCGGAGGGCTAAGTTGTCACCTGTGCCACGTGCCTACCAAACACCAGGAATTGTACGAGATAAAGAAACCAAAATTTGTTTACAACAAAGTTTCATAGTTTTTTTTCTTGCAGAGATAGGTTAAGTTTTATTTATTTTTTCTGTAAAAGTTTGATCGCGTTTGATATAGGTAGAGGAGCGAGTAGCATTAATATTTTTTACAGCTTCTTTTTTCCCCGCTTTGAGTTATTGCTTCAGAATTGACATACGTAACAAAATTAACAGCTGGCCAAACAAAAATGACCTGTATAGCCGAGAGTAAAGTAATAGCACTACATCCTGTGGGCTCCATATGGGTTACTTGACACAGCTCATCTTTCTTGCAGTAACTTCTCACTAATAAAGTACGTTAACATAATTATTTCATGTTTCGTAATATATAAAATTGAAACAAAACAAGGCTTATCTTTACGGGAAAGGAAAAGAAAAAAAAAAAAGAAAGAATCTGGAATGAGGTGTTTTCTTAAATGTCATGGGAGTTATGTGTACATCCTGTTTCGCATGTGATACACCTCTGTTTTGTTTATCGTCACCGTGGTAATATATTTCATTTTTTACTACTTTTTAAAACTATAATTACTGTTCTGCAGTCTTTGTTTATGTATGTTGCAAGGATTGACAGCACCCGTGTTTTACGTTTTATAGATAACTTGTAACTGGCAGCGTGTGACGAAACAGGTGAGTCGCCACCTGCAAATTATTATCACCCACGATAAATGCCACGTAAAAAAATTATCACTTTCTACTCAAATAACCAGTCGAATTTATTCTATTTTTCGGACCGGATGCTGTAGCAAATACTCTCTTTAATAAGAATTAAGACAAAAGGAATCAACTAAGCGAGACAAATTGTCGCCTAATTCTTCTAGAGGGAGAGTTCATCGACTGTGCTGCAAAGTCAAGTTTACTAGTTTGGACACTTTCCAGGACTAGTTTGATCTGTGCCAAGTTGGATTTTGTGCATGCACGTGTTTTGTGGGACCATACCAGATGGTTTATAATTATCCTTTTTATAAGCGGTGAATGGAGTCGAAATTACAATCTATCGGACAATAGCCTTCGACAGATGTGCTGATTTCTTTTGGCAGTAGATAGGAAAGAAAAAGCTTTATTTACTCTTTCCATTTACTTTATTATATTAAAAATCTTGCTGGAAACTTCCGTACGTGATCAGAATTACAGTTCTAATTTGATTTAAAAATAATAATAAACAAATATACGGATTTGTAAAAGAATTTTTTATATTTAATCTTTTATTGATTCTTGTATACAAGACCTCACTTGTAACCAAGACGACGTTTCGATAAAACAAACAAATCAACAATTCTTTGTCCACGAAAATTGATTGAATAATATAATAATTAATCACGTCTTTCTGAAATCTTACAAACAAGAGGGAAATAAATTCCACCACGACACCCATTGGGACTCTCTAAATATTAGGACTAGAAAAAAATTACCGAAAATTCGGTAAAGGTATTTATGAATGAGTGGCGGTCGTTATCTGCTGCCGTCCCATTGGTCCATTCCGCGTGACATAAGTCCTGAGGTGAATATCGATGAAGCACCCTTCAGAAGTCTGGATTATGCACAAACACAATCGAGTCCATATGCTCTATGCAGCCATATCGTAATGATGCACTTCGGCCGTTTCTTGTATTACATGCCCTGTAGACCGTTTTCTATCTAGGGTATGCTGGATAAAGCCAAAAATAATTGCCATGAGAAATATAATCATACATTTATATAACAAGTAATAAAGTTACCTGAGCTAGAAAGGTGGCCCTTTGTTGATCTTCGGAGAACCTGCGACGATCCAGTGTTCCGCCTCGTAACGGTAAAGTAGCGTAGGGGGCTGGATAGGCAGGATAAGTATCGGAAGCTGAAGGTGGCGGTGGCGGTAGGGGAGACCGGATTAAAGGTCTACTCTTATCCACATCTACGTAACGCTGACTGGACATATGAGGAAGGGTGTGGTTTCCTCCATAAGGATAGCGTTTATCTGTCACGCCTACAGAAATTAGCATGGTCAATAAAAAGTCTTTAATAACGATAAAAAATTAACTTGTCATTTATTCCCTCTTGTGCTGTAGGGGAAGAACGCAAGTTAACAGCCTTCTGTTAGAAAAAATAAACATGATGATGTATGCATGTTTTTTCACGTCGTAGTACTATGTTTTTATAGACACGAGAAGATAATTATAGCAACAATGCACGCATTGAACCTCCCTCTCTTTTTTATAGATATATCTATGAATTTTGTTAAACTGTTATGGTTTTTTCGTGTTAACCGAAGAGAGACGGGCACGCTCTGCCCTCCAAGCTTTCAAAGCGTTTTCACTTGTTTGTTATCTTTTGCCAAAAACGGAGGGAAATGTACTTTCTAGAATGATCTATAATGTTAAGTTCTTCGTAAGTTGATTTGCTAACCACTATAAAAAATCATTTGAAACATGAAATATTTAATATAATAAATTAATACAAATACGTGCTTTATATATAAAATATTTTATAAGAAAAATACTGATTCACACTTCCACTTTTTTGACTCAGAACATGACTACAAAAATTTGGCTATGTGCCATGACCCACTTCAAGAAATTTTAGAATGTTGAAGTTTTGAGATAACTACGCTTAGAGATTTTAATTATTCCTTCCTTTGTTTGCGTAAATTGACATTGAAATGACGTTACGAGTGAGAAACTTATTGGAAAATTATTCAAATGAAGCAAAGCTTCAACACATGCGAATTGGAACGATGCTGTAGTTGAGACAGTTTGTGAAACGTGGTTGTGTTTAATCAAAGACCACATGGCCACATTCGAGGGGCGTGGGCGTGTCTAATTGCGTCCATATTTACAAATTAGCTAACAGATCAGTCGTCTTTGCCCTACTTTACGTTACGGACTTCCTGTCTCGCTAAAAATTCATCAACTGACAAATTAAACTAGCAAACAAATCCATAGCCGGATGAAAACCTTCAAGGTTGGTGAACGTTAGTTTAAATGATTCTTCCGAAACTCTATCCCGTTCTAGTAATTCGAGATCATCTCGCTTAGTAGCAAATGTTTATAATTAAAACACGCACAAAAAATTAATTACCTGGTCTACATATAATATTCCAACAACGCAAATTTTATGTTTTTAGAAGATTATATAAAAGTATCTTATAGTTCTATAAATATATTTTATTTATAATAAATTATATAACTTAAAATGCTGAGAGTGTTTTACATAATTTGTTTTGTTTTTAACTTGTTTGTTACATTTTTTTATGTATATAAATTACTTTCCGGCAGAGCAGCAATATAATTCGTGTAAACCTACACCAAAACAGTTTCTAGTATGATATACCGTATTAATATATCATATTTTAAATAGTCATTAAATGTTTTGAATTTTGATACATATTAATTATATTTTTCCGTATTTTTGTATCATTTATTAAAAAAACTATTCGAAAATTAAATAATAATCAGCTGTAGCTCTATTAAAAGTTATTTTATTATTCATCGAATAAAGTATTAAAAATTATAATAGTGAATATATTAATGCAAAAATGAATGATGAATAATTTAATTTGCATCCAAAATTCAACAGAATTTCAGAAAAATCGATATTTTTATATATGAATTTTTAATTAAAAGATAATTGTTTGATTTAATGCGAAATAAAATATAAAATTATTAATTAAAAAAATTGTTTGTTAATTAAATCATTATTTGGCAGAATGAAATTTTATTGAATCGATTATTATAACTTACTTGCTAAGGCTGCTCTGTATTTTTTTTCTTCTCGTCTAACGTACAGACAAGCACCAAAGACAACCAATAGGACTATGGCCACAGATACTCCTATAGGAGCAATAACTGTTTCCCTGAGATACACAGGAGTGTCGTTTTCTCGTTCGTGTATTGGATAAGAAGAAGAATCAGACAGAGCTGCAAGAAAACATTAAACAACATTACTAGATTGGGTAGTTTAAACAACTTCCCCTTAACACCTTTAGAGTTGCTGCGGCCAATATCTGAATTCTATTCCATGCGGTTTATTGACGACTATGCTCCAAAGAAGAGCCGATCGATACTGACGCCATAGCATTTATCATGAACTCCTGACCTTAAGAAATAAGTATGAGTCCAACCGTTTTCTTCCCAGTGGATGGAAAAGTTGAGAAAAACCGAATTCATTTTTTTTACCTTGCTTTTTAACTAACTAAAAAGGTTACTATTCTTAGACTTACAGGAAATTATGTGTTAACCTATTTTTAACCGTAAACATTTCGCAATTTGTAATGTTTAACAAAAATGGTCGTTAATACGATTCTTTTCTAAGCGGATGTTTAAAACGTTTAATTTTTTAAATGCTATTTTATTTATAAATAACCTAATTAAAGAAGAGAAATTCCTTACCTCCACCTTCAGTTTTGACTGATAGCATCTCGCTAGAATCGCTCTGTCCCGCTTCGCTATAGGCTTTCAAATATAACTGGTACCTTGTACCTTCCCTTAAATTTGTTAACGAATATTGGTTGTGAGAATCGCGAGGCACGGCTAATTCCGTCCACGTTCCACTTTCTTCTCTGTAGAACAGAATATAATCTGTAAAGTTAATTTTATTAATTTAATCACGTCTAGGCAAATATTTTGAAAAATAAATAAAATTATCGTGATAACATTTAAGTCAGTTACACACAAGAAATATCTAAACAAAAAAATTTTTTTTATTGGTTTCGAGTAAGAAAAAATCTTACGTATTTCCTGTTGTTCTTCTTTACTTTTGTGGTCCCATTTTAAAGATATACTTGAGCGAGATCGGGACTCTAACCATAGATATGGAGGTAATGGAGGATCTGTATGAATAAACATATTAAGTCTAACGAAATTACATGTGTATATACTAAAACTTCTCTTAAGATTTTATACAAAATTTAGACCTTTTTCTGAAGTTTTCACTATGATTTCGTGAGAGGGAGGACTACTACCGGCGTTATTAAAAACCTGCACAACTACTGAATACTCTGTGGCTTTTTTTAAACCAGATAATCTGTATTCCTCCTCCAGATGCTTATTAAAATCGACCGTTTTATAAGTATACGAATCACTCGTGCCTTGGATTTTGTATCCCACGTAATAACCTTTTAATAACCCGTTCCATTGGTCCCTTGGAGGAGCCTAAAATATGAGTTGTTTGCATTAATAAAATTTGTCAAATTATTATTTTAATATCCTCTATCTATCTAATAAAAAAATATGAGATTAAAATTTAGACTGAAATAAGGAAATAAATTTTTAACCTAGCAATGAAACAAAACAAAGAAGGTAACATACTTTCCATTTGATTG
Organism: Centruroides sculpturatus; assembly: GCF_000671375.1. Lineage (NCBI taxonomy): Eukaryota > Metazoa > Arthropoda > Arachnida > Scorpiones > Buthidae > Centruroides > Centruroides sculpturatus. Next base: position 307,062 of record NW_019384644.1, on the reverse strand, counting down.
TCAGAGCGCCAGCACCCTTTGCATCTACAGAAACATCAGTGGGGGGAGCAGACGGTGCTAAGGAGAAAATTTTATTACACTAACGAAATTTATTCTAATAAAAAAGTAATATATCCACTTTACCTGCTTCCTTGGTAATAAATTGGACAGACTCCGAAGGACTTCCTCTTCCAATCTCATTTGTAGCTAAAACACGAACAATATAGGCAGTACCTGGATGCAAGTTGTGTAAAGTCATTGTGTTTTGTGTTGGGGATACAGTTTCTTCTTCTAAACGATGGGAAGTTCCTAAAAATGACATAGACCCAATAAACATCAAAGAAAGATTTATGTATTAAAATATGAAAAATAAACACCATCATACCGGAATCCTTCCAGTATTGTATAATAAATTGAGTAATAGCACTGTTGCCATTATAAGGAGAGGTCCATCTAACGCTGGCACTCTGACTCCATGTCTGTTCGGTTCTGACATCCGAAGGAGATCCTGGAACTTCTGAAATTCAACACGACAGTTTTTAGAGGAATTCACTATACATCATTGCCACGCGATCTGGTCGTAGCTCACTTACCGAGTACGACTAATTTTACAGTTCTTTCGTCTTTGCCATAAGAATTCTTCGCAACACATACATATTGTCCATTGTCTCCTCTATCTGCATCATGTATATGGAGTTCCGACGTGGTACCTTTATCGGTAATACTTTCGAATATTTCGTATCTGTAAAATATTTTCAAATATTAGCATCATTCAAGATATAAAAATGGAGCAATTTAATGAGGTGATTTACAGATAAGCAAAGATGTCAAGCAGGTGATGTCATTTTTTTACATCTCCAGAAAAGTAAAAAATAAAGAGAAACTGTGAGAAAAGAAGACTTTAAAGACAACTTCCGTTCAGGAGCGGAAACGGAGGGTGTTGTGTGTCATCTCTGTAGTCATTTCCTGTGTCGTTGCAATAAGTTACTAACCACCTGTCTACCGGCAAGATTCATTAAATATGTAAGATCTATCTTTTACTATATTGCATCTAAATTTTATATAACCTAGAATAATGTATTTTTTATTTTCGTCTGAAACAGGTTTCATTTTTTTCCCTTTTAAGATTCCAAACTGTTTTCTCTTTTGAAAAATAAATCATATTTTTGAACGGCCACAAACACTCAAAGTAGATGTTTCTATTACATATACATAATAAATAGATGATTTGTTGTTATACAACTTGGGTTACGTGATCATTCATGACGTCGAAAGTCGGTATTAAAATTTTCACCCTCTTAAATCAATAGCTTGACACTAAATGAATGGCAAATTACCAATCACGCAACCTTGTATATGAGCTTTATAATGTATATTATTTCGGACTTCCTGTATAAGTCACGTTAGTCGAATATTTTATTCTCCGTTATCCTTAACGTCAATGACTTATTATCATTTCATGTGAAATCTCGTGACTTTCGAAATATTTTTCGGCTGAAGGATTGTCTCTATAATAGCACGCTAAACCAAATCACCATTATAAATAATAATAAGTACAAATTACTTTAATATAATTGAATATCATTACATTGAATTAATTAGTTTTATTCATTTTAATTTTAAATCATTAAAATTTGTAAATTTTCACAACCCTTGCTAGCGAATAACCTTTTTTTTTTTTTTTTGGTTAATTTTGTGATTGCAAAATTTGAAATTGCATTCTCCTCGCTCCTGTATCTTTATTAACATTATATATTATATATATATTTCTAAATTGCAAGTCTGAAACTGAGGAAAAAAATGAGGTTATTTAGCACAATATCTTTTAGAAATATTGTTAATAAAAGTCGAGATATAGTATCAGTTAAGATTCTTTTATATATGATTAACGTATAAAAGAAGAGAATCAATCTAACCTTGAGCTTTGATGTTGTGTAATAGACTGATGGTTGTAAGTCCACGTAATTGTTGTCGGATTGTCGCCTACAGCATCACACCGTAATTTAGCCGTTTCTGCAAGCTTCACTGTATGGACGGCGAATTTCTGCTCGAACCTAGCTGCAACTGAATAAAAATGTAATGGTTATATCACACTGCGTAACAAACAATGCACCATTATACATTAGCAATTAAACGAACACGCTTGTTAGTAGCGCGATATGAGGTAAATTATGTAAGAGATAACCCATATACTTGTCAGAGTGATTGTTGCCAACTCGTTTTTTCCATAATAAGCCCCTGTAGCGGTTTAAGTATCGATTCGATACATTTTTCTCATTGAAATGAAGTTGCATATTTCACCAGCAACAATAAATTAGTCGGCAATTGACACCAAACAATGAATCTTTCAAACGCAGCAGTTCAACTAGAGGAAGGGGAAATCCAATAATATGTAGGGGTGAAGCGGAGACAGGCTACTATAGGCTACTTATCGATTTAACTCTGAGGATGAACGGGATTCGCCCTAAAAACGACACTTTGGAATGTTTATTCTTGCATCCAGTTTACCAGAAACCAAACATCTAGTTTTGCTTGTTATAGAGACACGAAATTGCAGCATCAATCAATAGAATTGGCCGGGTCCTTCAATGCAGAAAATGAATGCAGATCTTTTCACTTAGTCTATCCAATTTAAAAAATAAAAATAAAAAACTTTTTGAAGGTTTGTCGTTTCCGGGAAATCAAATAGGAGAAACTGCATATTTGTATGATGAATATAATGCTACACCCGGTATACAAAAATGCGAATCAAGCCCAAATATACTAAAAATAATATTTATTGGAATAAAATTTACAGTTTAAATACATGATATATTTATAATATTAATATATCTAACTTACCGATTCCATACTTACCGTGTACAGTTAAACTAATTGTTCTTATTAAATCGTTAGCCATCCCATTGGAAGCTCTGCACTCGTATGAACCAGAATCATTCAGCTGACTTGGACGAATAATCAATGACCCATTAGAAGCAAGAAAATATCTGCCTTCGGATTTTAGTACTGTAGATACCCTACCTACAAAAACAGCATTTACTCATTGTAGTACGTATTTATCGTTAGACGGAAGTTAAAATTAATGAATAATTTGCCTAATAAATTAATTTACAGAGCAGTAATCAGTTGCCTTCAGTAAATTATACATTATAAGTGTCATTTTTTATTACAGTTTTTCTAGAAAATTAAATTTAATATGAAGAAAATCAGCATTTAAAACTGATTATTTATCGCGATATATTTCTAAATTTCTGTAAAATCAATTATTTGCTCATCTCTTAAGAAGTAAGAAACTCTTCACATCGAAAATATGATAAGAAGATATTCTAAATATAGTTCAATAACTTGATCGAAAGGTATAAAGGTCATAAATGAAAATTTAATCAAAGTTGTTGAAGATGATAAAATTTTCTAGTCTTATTTATTAATTTCCTTTTGGTTAACTAAGGAAGATGCATATGATTTTCGAATTATTTAAAATTTTATCAGGACATATAAATGTATATAATCTATATAAACACTAATACTTTATCTCTTACTAACTACAGTACTGATATAATTCCTGAACAGTTGCAATAAAAACTGTCTATCAATTTATCTCTAAATTTACGTAACAAATCTATGAAGTAGAAAGAATACTTCGTAAAATACAATCTTATTTACGTAACTAGAAAATGCAATACAGTCAATCTGTTTCTTTTTAGTCTAAAATGAAGTACTTTCAATTTCCATATAGCAGGATAATCTAGACTTTGTCTTATATAAAATTACAAAAGAAACAAAGAAATCTTGTTTTCTGATTTTATAGAATGAAACGGATGATTGAACTTACCTTGTAATCTTCTCCATTTAATTATCGGTTGCGGATAACCCGCAGCTATGCAATCTATAACTACCATTCCTTCATTAGCTACTGACGTATCTTGCGGTTCTTTTAGCCAAACCGGTGATGCTAAAATATGAAAGAAAAAATCGAAATAGTATAAAATGACATTAAGTATCCAATTTTTTAAAAATTTTATTTTATAATATTTATTTAAATGAACAATTTCGTAAAATTTGGCACAGATTCGTGAGATAACCATCTTTTAGACAGTTTTATTGGCTTATCAGAATTCTATACAGCACAACTAAAAAAATATTAAATTTATTAAAAGAATTTCCTTCCTTCCTATGCTACTAACTTTCAAACATTCCTTATACAGCTAATTTCTTGAAAATTCGACAAATATGTTAAACATGCCTTACATTCGGCAACATTTTAACTGAATGAACAGTGTAATCTCTTAACATTAATCTAAGATTGTAAATAAAATTAGTAGTCAACTAGCATCTGCTTTCTATTTTATTTTACTTTTTATTCTATTGATTAACGTTAGTTTGTGTTTGTCTTCTAGATGCAAATGTGATAAAAATTCATTCAATTAAATAATTATATACCTTAATCAGTAATACTTTTCGATAATGTACCCAGAGACTACTACATTTTTTCCTCAGTTATTGATCTCACACAGTAAAATTCGGATAAAATTGTAGCATCCCAGATTCATCCCCAGCATCTCTCATTTATCATATCTCCTAAATGTTCGCAATGTATTATCTAATAAATAAATAAATTGAAAATAAATGCCGTATTTACTAACAAAACTAATTTGTGTTGTTGAATTTGCCTTGTTTTTTTCTTAAATACTTCAACAATGACAATCTAATATGTCGATTTTTTGGAATTCGATACTCCGTTGATATGCGGAGAAGACGTAAACCAGGATTTGGCACCTAGCCAAACTTTTCGATCCAAAACTCCCTATTAAATCATTAACTCTTTCTTAGTATTCTATAATAACTGTTGTATACGACGCAAAAATCTAAAATTTATTCAAAATAACTAATTTTAACCGGAAGCTATAACATTGTCTTTTTAGAGAAACTTAATTCTCCGACAATTGGCACATAACGCCTTTATCTACAAGAAAATTAAACAAATTGGGAGTACTTACCAAAAACGGATAGTGTTGCAGTAAATGTATCGCTACCAGCAGAATTATTAAGCACACAACTGTAATTTCCAGCATCTTCCCAACTAACAGAATCGATGTTTAATAAAGAATAGTCCTCGTGGGTCTTAACAGCCACATGGGTAGAAGGGACGACTTGTGTGCCATCTTTCAACCATTCGAAAGTAAAAGGAACGCTTCCTTCTGATGGATTACATATCACTTTGACTGTTTTACCAGCAGTCAAGTTTTTGGGAAAGAAAAACGGTTGGATTTTTGGTATTTCTGTAAGCAATAAATAAGACAATGCGTGAATAAAAATTGCTCTAAATATATTTTTCCTCGAAAAATAGCAAGTTTATTATTTTACATACGAAAAACGTACCTTCTGCACTCACTACGGCGAAGACAATGCAGGTTTTCACCAGTATATCCATGATAGCGAACTATCCAACTGTTTTCTCCGTAAAACGACGCATGCACTTTGTACTGTTGGGATACATATTCACATAATAGTAAATATCCTTACGATATTCGGACGCACTCAAAAGTCGCTACAGGTGACACCGTACTCGCACCGCAGACCTTCCAGTGCATGCCACTGAATATGGCGTTGCCTCGCCCAGCCTGTCCCCGCACAGCGCCATGCAGTGGCTGATGTTCAATGGAGCTTTCCCGCCTTTCGTCCGCAGTTATCTGCTGGAACTGACGTCACATACTCGTTTTTAGGTTATCTTCACACTTCACCCCTTTTCTCTCTTTGTTTGTCGTTACGACTTATCAATTTATTTACTACTAACCGAGTGAATACTATCTGATCTAATATTAGTGATTATCTACGTGAAGTGATAATAGTATCTGTTTAAAACTCTTCCTTTCCTAGAAGCCATACAATATTGTACATTCAAAGCGGATATAGTTTGGAAATTCGATCCACAGCATCTTCAAAAGTCAAGGTGCCTGTGCAAACGAATTAAAAATAAAAGCAGGCTGGATGAGATTGCTGCAACCAACATGTACCGAAACAAAAAAGGAAGGAAATAATATTCTATATCCTCTTGCTCAATTTAACAACATGTTTCCCTTTCTGGATCTGCAAAAAGATTATTCTGGTAATTCCAACATAACAGATAATCCTCTCAAGTAGTTTATCCGTCCCTTTACATAACCTAGAGCGAATCAATTAAGATTGACAGCCAGTAGAGTACAGCTACACCGATCTCCCTCTTTCTAGATTATATATATAGTCTGTGGAGGCAGTTGTGCCACTCGGGTGATAGATAACAATAATGTGCACTTTCGTGTTTCTTCTTCGGCTCCACGGTCTATTCTTGAGACCCCTTGAGCCATCGGATATAATAATTGGTGCTTCATTCCGTGGCGATACGTTTACGTCTGTACTCAAACGAGTGTTTAATGAGTTTATTATATTAAATATAAGAATTCGAGGAAATATTGACATTGCGATAGAAAAGCTCCAGTTATCACTATCCTTCCTCGAGATAAATCAAACATAAGTCCTTGTTAAGGAGTTCAATGGTAATTCCCTTAAGGAAGAGACTTGGCGCGTGTCCAAGTCAGTCTCCAGAATAGCTTTTTTTATAGAAAAATCAAGAATAAGTTGTTATGCTTCTTCTTTCTTCATATTGCAATAGATATACATCGTTTCTATTGTTATAAAATAAAGCCAATTCCTTATATAAATGTTAAGAAAATTAATTTCATTTTCTTCACAAGAATTGGAATAATTGGATATCAACAGAGAAAATTAATTCGAAAAGAATATTGTTTTAATTCAAATTTTTAAGTATCTAAAATTCAATATCTAATTTGACATATTTCTAAACAGTAAGGGTAACGAATACTTTTGTTAATAAGACAGTTAAGATTTGGGGCAAAGGTCAGCTAGCACTTAACACAAGAGTCACTCCTTTCTTTGAAGATAATGACTCGTTTTAAATTTTAAAGCACTTTAAATAATTGCTAGTGAATCACGCATAAAAATAATTATAACTGTTTTACTGAACGTAAACGTTTATCTGCTAGAGGAAAGTAGATGTTGCAATTAGTCATTATTAATTAAAGTATGTTTACATGGACGAGAACCTAGAGCTAAACAGCACGATTGTTTTAAGATTGTATAACACGCATCATTTTGTGGTATCGCATATTCCACACTTCAAATTAGCGAAACACGATCTCTCAATTCTGTAATAGCGGTCATACTATACTGGATCGATATTTGTAGAAAGCATTTAAATATATTTAAAACTCTATGCTCTATAAGATTTGCGGTCACTCAACTTATGCGGAAATATTAATCAATCAGTCATTACATCTATCCGTATAAAAATTTCTCCTTTATAATAGTAACCAAATAAAGCTTAATCGAGTTGCATGATTAACCCGAAACACTCTGACAAGATATAGATTATCGTTATAAAATAGCTTGTGGACAAGAAGCCTACTTACCTTTGACTTTTAAAACAATTGTTTTCTGTAAGGTACCTAATCCGTTCGTTACTTCGCAATTATAATATCCCGCATCCGTTACGCGTATGTTGTAAAATGTTAAAGTGCCTTTTGCCTCTATCTTCATGTGTCCGTCTTCGATGTCGTGCCATGTTTTCTTATCGTCTATACATAAAAACTTTTAATGTAATAGCTTATTTAAATATTATATCTGACGTTGTATACGTGTAATTAATGAACGTAATAACGTCAAGACTAAAAAATTATTCAATTTTTATATAATATAGTGTTGTGTTTTGTTTATAAAATTAATAATGTAAATAAGATTAAAAATGAATTTTTTGTTTACATGTAAAATATATAAAATTTAAGTAAAAATGAAAATTTTTATATAAGTATTTTTCTCAAATAAAATACATTATTCTTATAGTAAATAAAGTTTAACTTTTAATTTGATTTATTGTATTTGAAACGAATAAAAGGGAAACAAAAATATTTTTAAAATTAAATTTGTTTACGTTAAAAGAGATAATTATCAAATTCCGATTTTTTTATGACAAAATTTTCCTGTTTCGATCATTTCCCGGAACTTACTTCTTTCCTTCCTATTTTTACTCATTCTCTTTTATCAAGATGATATTTCCTTGTGAAATATTTCTCTCGATAGGTTGCATTATCCGATTTCTAATATGAAAAGCGATGAAAGATCATGCATGTTTTGAGCACATACCTCGGCTCCTCTTCCACGTGAAAGATGTATCAGGATTTCCATACGCTTGACACTCCAGAGTGGCATTATCGCCCGCGGCTACGGCCAAGTCTGCTGGTTCTTTTAACCATTTAGGCGGTCCTAGATCAGAATTATGAAAGATTTGTCTCAGAAAAAACTAAAAGTGGTTTCTTCACTTCACTTTTCTTAACGTAAATTGTAAAATCAAATCGAGGAAAATATATGTTTTAATATGAAAATGAAAACATTAGATAAATTTAATTTACTATTGGGAATAGTTTTCGGTATTGGAAAGGCCATGTGACTAACATGCGTCATTGTTGTAACATTTATCACATCTGACCACCCACTATGACTCATCAGAGTGAGGGTAGCTTTACAATGAGTACTTTCTAGAGGAAAATAGGGTTTTATCAGTGAAAATGCCACCAGGAATTTGTTCGTTTTACTCACAACTAATAAGCTATCTTCTTATAGGAAGATTTTAAAAAGCATAAATGTAGTTTGTAATTTAATAATTAACTTTTGTATGTTTTCGTTCGTTATTAGTAAATCGATATATTAGTAAAAACATAACGACACCTGCTGATTCATGCTCGGGGAGATAATACTCGTATGATGTCACTAATGACGTGTCAAGCAGGTGTACAACGGGTGGATTAGCTTCGTATAGCTTTCACTAGCTATTGTCGATATACAACAGGTTACTCATGTAACCTTAATGCTTGAACCTAGCCTAAATACTTTATAGATGATTTTAATAACAGAATAGAAGGATATGAGATAAAAAGGAAATACTTCCGGATTCAAAGTTCCGTAATTAACAATAATAATAATTCTTATTAATATTTAATAAGTTTCAATTTATATTTTTAATGTAAGTTTCCCGAGCTATATAAATTTACCTGTAACAATCAATGCGGCAGTGTAGGCATCTTCTGAAGAAGCACTCCTTACCATGCAAGTGTAGTTTCCCGTACTTTCTACCGAAGCGTTATTTATCATAAACATGGATGCCATTTCGTGAGAATATATTGTCCACATTGTATTACTTTCTATAGGCTGACCATCTTTCTTCCAAGAGAAACTTAAATCACCTTTTCCTTTGCGAATAGCGCACGTTGTTTGTACTCGTTGACCTTCGTCTATGTTTTTTGGAAATGAAAAAGGCTGTATTTCCACCACTAAAATAAAAATAAACGTAATTTTGAGCCATACTGAATTTTTATTATTTTAGGATTAAATAATTATTAACTATGTAAAATGTGTGTAGGGGATTTTCTTCCGATAGTAGGTATTATAATCACGTTTTATATATTGTTATAAAGTATTTTACATAGTAATAAAATTGCGGAATCGTCTATTTTCTTTTTAAATCGGTATATAAAGCGCGAAACGCAATTTTTTATGTACACTCATTTTCCGGAAAAATGAGCATTACGCTACTCCGTTTCATATTAACAAAAGAGGTGTATTATCGGACAAAATACACTATCTAATGTGAATATTTCTATTAGGCATAATTATCAATACGAAAAAGAGTGATGAGGAAACTTACCATCTGCATGAACTAAATAAGCTGATAGCAATAGTATTAACGATCTTTTCTCTATCCGCATTTTCTCGTATAAATTAATTTGTACTAAACAAACATTAAATAAAATTCTTCATATTTTCATCAGATTAACACAATATCTGCAGCCATTTTTCTTCCATTCGGTTCACTAATTAAATTGTATCCCTTGCAGCACTTCCACTATCTAACGTCCATATTCCATCAGACTGCAGTGGACATGGCGTTTCTTTGTCTTATCACATTGCACATGTTATAAGCGCCTCCTAACGGCTACAGTCTCAACTAATTGAATTAATTACATTACATATACCACATGAGTATAATATAAAAGCGTAAACGTCAGATGACACAGAAAAAACTAAAATCCAGAGAGAGTATTTTCGTATTTTGAGAATCTGAAGTGCCTTATCACGCAACTGACATCAAGCAGTTTGTCTTCGTAACTGCGTTCAGGTTTTGACTTAATACATTAAGCATAAAAATTTGAATCAAGTTTAAGCCCATCTCGAATAGCATATTTTTCATACATCCCGCATTTTCTTTTTTTTTTTAAAATTGGGAAATTGCATTAAATATTAGTTAAAATGCCAAGTCATTCTGCCTTTCATTTTCATATTAGGCGTCGTTCTTAAAAGCAAAAATACATTTGTACTAATAAACCGTATTTTCTGATTTAAGTTTAGATTTAATTTATAACAATAATTTGTATTTAGTCAGTTCTTTTATTTTTCTTCTAGTAAACAATTCTTACAAAAAATTATAAAATATACAGTCTTTAAACAGATGTTAGACGCTTAAGTTATAGACAAAAAATGTACTTGAAACCGATTTAATTTTCAATAAAGTGCATTTTATCAGCTTAACTGTTGCGAAAAATATATATAAAAGGAGAAAGTATTGTCAACAGGGTTCTCAATCAATACAGATCCACCATATTAGCTGTCTGACTAAACAGAGCTTGCGCTATATACCAGTCATAGGGCCGACAATCACCAGTTAATGTAATTGAATGTAAAGTCAGTTCTGTTAGTCTCTAACGCTGTAGTTATATATCCTGCTACTTAAATGTTATTATTTATTTATTTTTATCATTACCGACTCTAATGATTAATTCGTTTCCTTTCTAACTAATGTCACTGTCCTGTAATTATCGTCCCATTGTATACAACAGACAGTTAAATGCTTATAATACACATCATACTCACCTTGTAATAAGTAATTCAAATAATATAAAAATTCGCGTTGTTTTAATAAATTTATTAATATTATTATAATCTGAAGTACAAATAGTTTTGTAAAGAGTATATGTATATGCGGGTAAGGACAACATCGAAAAAACATGATACAAGATTGATGTCAAAAGAATGTACAATAGCATGCATTCTTCTATACGAATCTATAACTCTTCTCTTTTGTAACTGTACACTTATCCTCTTCTTAATCATCTGATGGAAAAATTAGTGTGATGGAAAATTATCACACGAATATGATCAAATATGTCTTTATCTTACGAATAAATAACATAAATTCACTGCGGACTGTCATATATGTGATCGTCCCTTCGTTTTAATGAACTCGGTTTAGGATAGACTGGTCTGTCCTATAAAAAAATAATAATAAAATCGAATGATATAATTAATATTTTTTATAAAAAAATCAAATAATTGTATATTCGATTTAAGACTACCTGAGGGAAAAAGGTTTTTAATTCTTGATTGAGACATTCTTTACTATAATTGATTTCCGATTCGTCCATCATAGGCATTGTGGCATAAGGTGATGGATAATTCTCTTGGATGGAAGGGTCCACTTGTACCAGTGGTCTGGCTTTGTCCACGTCGACGTAACGTTGCATGGTGCCGGGTAACGATAAGTGTTTCTCCGCTGCTAGAGCTAGAATGAAATACAACAAAAACCCACTATCAGTCATTGAAAAGAATTTATGTCAAATTTATAGGTCAATAACCTTAAAAACGTTTATAAGAAAAACGCTTCCGAGTCTATTCTTTATTCAAATACTTTTATCACTGACCTCTTTCTATATGTTGTCTTTTTCGGATTTTTCTAACACAGATACAAGCAACAGTAATTACTATAACTATAGTAAGTAAAGACACGGCTACTGGTACTAGAACTGCTAAATCTAAATAAGGTGGATGAGCGCCGCCAACCACAGCTAGGAGAGCTGAAAGAACAATTAATAAACTCAAATTTATAAAAAAAAAACATATCGCACTTATATTAAATGTAAGTTTTTCTTTTCTGTATTGGTAATTTCGGGATGACGTCAGCGCTCACCTCTATCTACTGTTCTGGCAGCAATGATCTCACTGGGATCGCCTCTTCCGTATTGATTGGAAGCGGTGATGTAAAGTTGGTAGGTTTTGCCAATGTTAAGGTCATTCAAAACGTAGGTATTATCATCAATTGAAGTAATTGGAACCTCCTGCCATTCTCCTTCTTCTTCTTCTTTATAATAAATTGTGTAACCTATTAATAATAATATTTAATCTTTAAACCAGTTTTCTCGGCGATAATATTAAATAATCCAATTCACGTTATCACATATATATTATAAAAGGTCATTGTACCTGTAACTGCAGTGTCAGATCTTTTAGAATTCCTTCTAAGTGTGATTGATGTCGGAGAGGTAGATAAAACATAAACGGACGGTGGACTTGGCAAATCTGAAATTTATGAATAAATAAATGGCTATAAAACGTTTCTTAAATTGATTATTTATATTCTTACTGCGTGTACAAGTTAGAGGAAAAGAAAAAGTGAAAAGAGAATGAAAGTAACAATATTTTAAATGCTTACCTCCATCTAAGGTTTTGACAATTACTTCGTGAGATGCAGGACCTCCTCCTGCGGAATTAAAGGCTTTAACTATAACACTGTAATCAGTAGCTTTAAGTAGATTTGTAAGAAAATATTCCTGTGTTCTATTCGGAACATATTCCACAGTTTTATAAGAATATGGCTGTGTTGAATCTCTGCTTTTATATCCAATGTAGTATCCTTTCAAATTACCGTTCCAGTTGTCTCTAGGTGGCGGCTAAATAAGGTGATAATGAACATATTTATAACAGATCATTAATATAATATCTAAAATTTTTGAAAATATACGTTTACCTTCCAAGTAACTTTTATGGTAGACGACCCACCGCTTTCTACTGAAATATCAACTGGTGGAGAACTTGGTTCTGAAATAAGAAAATAATGTTGTTAATAATATATTTTTACACGTCTGAATTTATTATTGATGATGTCATTGCTAAAATTAAAACTAGTAGAAACAACATTTTCCATGATAAATTCTAACTTGATTTCGTAAACTTGAAGATGATGTATTTATAAGTAAAACTGGTAACAAGAAGGAAAACTACAATTTTTTTTAATCGTTAAAAGTAAAAACTAACTACGCATTTTGTTATTTTAAATTAGTTTTATATAGTCAGTTGTTTACATTAGCAACATATCTAAATGTAACCTATAAAATTAGTAAAAAATAATTTGAAATTAGAATTATCATCAAAATAGACATCTGTATTGGAGATTATAAAATTTTTAAAACGAACATTTTGTGATGGGCAACTATAAAATATATTTTCGTTAATAGTTTTTTTTATTATACTGTGATAATTTAATGACTAAATACTATTGTGTTCAGTATTCATGTAAAGTTTTATAAGAAATCAATAACAGAAAAATATCAGATTTTATAACCTAGTAACATAATCAAACAGGTTGAATAAATAACTTTTTATTATGCTTAAACAGGAAAGAAGTAATAAAATGAAACTGTCACAGACTAGAAAATGGTTTAAAGTAATTCAGTTTGTTTTTCTACCTATTTATTTATTTAGAGACCAGATTATTGTAATGTATATAAATTTTGTGACGCGTAACCGGTATTATTTATAACGAAAATAATATTAAAATTTAATAAATAATTATAATAAATAGGTTGAAAACGTTTGAAATAAAATAATTTTATGCTCGGAAAAAATTCAGGTGTGTTGTTATAATTAATTGCAATTGCTGAGAGAAAGGTGGATAGTTAAAATTTACCTTCCTCTCCAGTGTGAAATACAACTGATGCAGAGGGATCGCCTCTTCCAACTGTATTTTCTGCTACGACTTTTAACATGTAGGATGTTCCGGGATGAAGATCTTTAATAAGGGCATTAGACTGAGAACTTGGAACTTCTTTTTCGTAAAGACGATTACCGGAACCTATACACATAAATAAATATTAATATTTCAGTAGTATTCTAATTTAATTCCACTTATTAATACATTTTTTATTCCTGTTACCTTGATCCCGCCAATACTGAATGATATATTTTGTAATGGGACTGTTGCCACTGTAAGGAGAAGACCAAGAAATACTACAACTTCTACTCCAAACTTCGCGTACTTTAAGGTCTAATGGAGGAGCTGGCACTTCTGTAAATATAGGGAACAATTTTTATCAATTAGACAAATATTTGTATAAAAATGTCTCGTTTAAAGATCCTTCTGGTCATGAGTAATTAATTCTTTTTAACGTAGCCTAGGGTTGGCTAATTTTAAAGGCTTATCACACTTTGTAGGTTAAGTGATAAAAAAGAGTCAGAGATCAAGTGAAAAGGTATACGCTTTATTGATATAAAGAGTAGGCTATATCTTTATATTCGCTCGTATTTCGGATCTCTTAGTCCCTCATCAGTCCAATCATCAAGCGTAGATTACTATACTATTAATAACCATAAAATTAATCATCACTAAACATCTAAACAGTACCTACAGGAGAGTTTTCCAAGGATGTATACACAACTTCATAATCGTGCTCCCAACAGTCTTTATCCAAAGATTGCACATTTACCTATTTAATATATTTTTTTAAAATACATAAAGTATTATATAATTATCTGACAAAAAATTAAATAGGAAAATATACGGTCTTTGGATAAAGACTCTGTTGGGAGCACGACTATGAAGTTGTGTATACATCCTGTAGGTAGGCCTACTGTTTAGATGTTTTGTGATGATGATTTAATATATTATTGTAACTGAAAAATAATATTATGGTTATTAACAGTATAGTAATCTACGCTTGCTGATTAGACTGATGAGACTGAATCCGCAATAAAACTTATTTCCGATATCAATAATGCGTATACCTTTTCACTCGATCTCCGACTAGTTTTAGTGTGAAAAATTAGTCAACCCTGGGCTAAGATGACTAAGATGTTGTCTTGTTTTAATTTATGTTTAGTTCTACAATATAAAAATGATTTAAAAATAAAATCAATTATCAAATATTATTAGAAACTTTATTATATTATACCTATATTATTAATTCAAATAATAATTTTGATTCAGTTTTTAGTTTTAATAATCATAGTTACCGCTTTATTTTATACTTTTATTACTATAAAAATTAAATATTTATAGCATAAATTCTTATTTTAATGTAATTCCAATAAAAATCACTGCATTAAATGTAATGTAAAATTTATTTACAAAATATTTAGGAATTTATGTGACGTAATTATAAAATATAAATTTGTAAAGTTAATATAAAAATTATTCATTAAACAATAATCATTTAATTGGTTGATGCAATCGACTCTCCGTATTATGTAATCTTCAAATAAAAGTCAACTCACCCATAACTAATAATCTGATCTTTCTTTGGTCATGACCATATTGATTCTCAGTAACACAGGTGTACAACGCTCCGTCTTCGCGGTCTGACGAGCGAATAATTAACTCTGACACCATGCCTTTAGGCAAAAGTGTCTCGAAAATTTCGTATCTAAAATGAACGAGTTAAATCTATATTTAAAAAATAATTCAGAAAATAATGATAGGCATTTAATAATTAAGAAAAAAATTTCGGCTATATTTTATACTTATTTAAAAATTTTTACATTTACCTCGTTCCTCCCGCTTTGTTTAACTTAATATCTTCTTTTGACCATACAATGGAAACTGGTTGGTCACCTATGGCCTCACATCTTATTTTAGAACTTTCTCCTTTTCTGGCAGTAATAACTGTAAATTTTTCTTCAAATCTGGCAGGAACTAATAAAAGTATTAAATTTTATTAAATAAAAATTCAACGAAATAATTGATAACACTAGGCTACTGTAGCATTGATTTATTTTTAAGATTTAAAAAATATAATAATAAAATAAAATAGTTGTTATTAAAATGATCATACCTGACGGTTAAAAGTGTGTTTAATATATGAAAACCATAAGTAACTTTATATTCATACTTCGGAATATAAAATTATAGTTTTTATGATAAAATCAGTGTAAAAACTGAATTGAATTAAAAGTTTTTCTTTTAATATTCCATCATAAAATATTAAAATAAAAAAAATTAGTAAAATCTTTGAATAATTGTGAAACACTAATGAACACTTAACAAAGTTAAAAATTAAGTAACAATCGTTAAAAACAAGATCATGATATTAGTTTACAAATTAACTTTTATTACTTCTCTATATTTTACCATAAATGTTTTAATAATGCACTAATTAGTTTTACAATCTTTCAAAACAGACGCTAATTTATTTATTATCTGTTTGTTTACATTTTTCTGTTTTATAACAACTTTCAAAATTATCTGAAAAATAGTAGCATACATCAATTATTATATTATTAATTTTTTTGTCCTAAAATATTAAATACATATACAAAAATATTATTAAGTTTCTTACCTCTTATTAATGATATGTTACAATTTATATCGTTTTCCATTTCATTAAGAATTTTCAATATATTTAAAAACAGTATAATTGTTTCGTGACATTAAGTCATATATATAGTTGAGAAATTTTTTCACACTGGATATAGTTTTAATTAAATCTCTTTTATCTTACCATTAACAGTGAGCATAATTGTCTTTTTCAACGTTGGTTCAACTCCATTATCAGCAATACATTCATAAATTCCGCCATCTATTTCAGTGATATTCTTTAATAATAAAGTACCATTTTGCAATATATCTCCTTTCTTGACGACATTTAACTCCTTCGAAATTCCTAAAATATAAAATAGAGGAATTTTCTTTTACATATAACGCAAAAACGATTAACTCGTAATTACCTTTTCCTTTTTTCCAAGAAATTTTAGGTTCAGGCGAACCAGCAGCACTACAATGTAAATTAGCATTTTCCCCGAAAATAGCAAATGAATCTTCGGGTTCTGATTGCCAAATTGGCGGAGCTAGGAAAATGTATATAAGGCGTATTTTTAATTAGTAATAATATAAACATTAATTTTTTTTATAGTCTACTAACCTTCAATATTCAGATACGATGTAAATGATGTTTTTGTGTGACCGTCACTTACACTACAAGTGTAATTGCCACCACTCTCTACCTTAACTGGGTCTATTATAATTAAAGAAAAGTCATTGCCATTTTTAACTCTAATTTCTTGAGATTTTAAAATTTCTTTTCCATTTCTTAACCAAGTAAATGTTATGGATGTAGATTTAACAGATGATACAAGGCAAGTGGCAGTTGTTTTTTGTCCAACTAGTACTCTCTTTGGAAAAGTGAAGGGTTCTATATTAACTGTAAATACATTATAATACTTATTTAGCAAGTATATAATATGTTGTGAAATAAACAATACTTAAACATTTATCAAGTAAATGTGATATAGTTACCTTCGGCATAGAGCAGCTGACGACAGACAAGAACAAAGCACATCCAGTAGAGTGTGTGCATTTCGAATGCGTTATTAGTGAGAAAATATCGAAATTTTAACTTGTTCCACGTTAAATACATCTACGTTAATAAGAGATTTTCCGGAAGACATGTGTAATGTTCTGCCATTAACAATAATTGGATTCTTAGCCGATATAGAAAACATGGCGACAGTTAACATCAATACGCGGTTATAGCGCCTCGTCTCGTCATAACAAGCGAACAAAGATTTTGCTTTTTATGTACACTCACTTTTATTCTTAGTTTTATAATAATAATATCAAGCATAAAAATAAAATACGTTATATATTTATAAATAATTTATTTTAAATCTACTTATCGATTACATACCGTAAATTTTTATTGTAATGCGTTTCTTAATATTTGGTTGGATACCATTGTCTGCTTCGCATTCGTAAATGCCAGCATCTTTTTCTGAAATTTCTTCTATGATCAATGTACCATTAGCAAGTACGCGATCCTTAGATACCTCTTCTATTATTTCTCTAGATGGATCTGAAAGAAGTAATAATATAATACTTAAGTTGAGATAATAAAAATAAACGCATTAATAACATATTAATTCACATGCTACTTTATTTTCACTAACTCGAAATCTTTTTCCAGGTAATATTAGGCATTGGTGAACCCGTAACAGAACAGTGAATTGTAATTAAAACACCTTTGATAGAAGATACATCTTGTGGTTCTTCTTGCCATTGGGGTGATGCTAAGGTAATAAACAGATTATTATTGAAATAATTATGCTTTAATGNATAATAATAATTCTTATTAATATTTAATAAGTTTCAATTTATATTTTTAATGTAAGTTTCCCGAGCTATATAAATTTACCTGTAACAATCAATGCGGCAGTGTAGGCATCTTCTGAAGAAGCACTCCTTACCATGCAAGTGTAGTTTCCCGTACTTTCTACCGAAGCGTTATTTATCATAAACATGGATGCCATTTCGTGAGAATATATTGTCCACATTGTATTACTTTCTATAGGCTGACCATCTTTCTTCCAAGAGAAACTTAAATCACCTTTTCCTTTGCGAATAGCGCACGTTGTTTGTACTCGTTGACCTTCGTCTATGTTTTTTGGAAATGAAAAAGGCTGTATTTCCACCACTAAAATAAAAATAAACGTAATTTTGAGCCATACTGAATTTTTATTATTTTAGGATTAAATAATTATTAACTATGTAAAATGTGTGTAGGGGATTTTCTTCCGATAGTAGGTATTATAATCACGTTTTATATATTGTTATAAAGTATTTTACATAGTAATAAAATTGCGGAATCGTCTATTTTCTTTTTAAATCGGTATATAACGCGCGAAACGCAATTTTTTATGTACACTCACTTTTATTCTTAGTTTTATAATAATAATATCAAGCATAAAAATAAAATACGTTATATATTTATAAATAATTTATTTTAAATCTACTTATCGATTACATACCGTAAATTTTTATTGTAATGCGTTTCTTAATATTTGGTTGGATACCATTGTCTGCTTCGCATTCGTAAATGCCAGCATCTTTTTCTGAAATTTCTTCTATGATCAATGTACCATTAGCAAGTACGCGATCCTTAGATACCTCTTCTATTATTTCTCTAGATGGATCTGAAAGAAGTAATAATATAATACTTAAGTTGAGATAATAAAAATAAACGCATTAATAACATATTAATTCACATGCTACTTTATTTTCACTAACTCGAAATCTTTTTCCAGGTAATATTAGGCATTGGTGAACCCGTAACAGAACAGTGAATTGTAATTAAAACACCTTTGATAGAAGATACATCTTGTGGTTCTTCTTGCCATTGGGGTGATGCTAAGGTAATAAACAGATTATTATTGAAATAATTATGCTTTAATGATGTTAGTAGTATAAATAAGTAGTTAGTAGTGTATAAAATCTTACCAGCAACGAGAAAATTTGCAGTGTAACTGCTACTACCAGAAGGATTACTAACGGTACACGTGTAATTTCCTTCACTAGTTAATTTTACAGGATCGATGATGATAACAGAATATTCTTTATTATCATTTATTTTAGCCTCATTTATATCAGATATTGGTTTGCCATCTTTGGACCACTGGAATTTAAAAGGTCCACTTGATAACAAAACAAAACACATAGCAGTTGCTTTTTGTTGTAATGGTACTCTTCCTTGGAAATTAAATGGTTTTATAACAGGCAAATCTGAAACTAAATAAAGATTTAATGAATATATGATATTTAGGCATAATATTTACCTTATAAAATGATTTAGTGTATAAGTTTAGCAAAATACTAATAAATCGCATGCAATTAACAAGTTTATATTTAAATCTAATTCATAAAAGGTGCCTACTATTACTACTACAGTTATTTATTTTTATAATAAGCATATAAGTAAATTTATTAAGTTAATTAAACTGATTTTCTTAAAGAAAGTTGTATTATATATATAAAGAAAATATATATAAACTTGGTGCGGCTTACCTTCTCCATTAGACTTTTCTCTTAGTAATAATACTCCACATACAAGTAAAATTTTCTGTATCATCATAAATCCAGATAAATCTAAAGCATCCAAAAACGATATTCGGGCAGTATCGTTTTAAAGAAATGTATAAGAAATAAGTAAAAATTCAATTTTGTGTATATAGTCACAGGCTTCTACCACATAATAAGACAAGTCTTGACTTGATAGAGCGCCACACAGCGTTTGTAGATGAGAATTACTTTTATAATTTCTTTGCTGCGAAAATCCTAGTGATATAATTATTTAATCGAGTTTTATTTATTTTCCCACATTAAAATGCTTTTCTTGCGACACTACGTTTAAAATTTCGTATATACTATTAAACTTCATATTCGCAGTATTTCAGTTTCGGGTTTTATCTTTAATGATATTTAATATCTTATTAATTAAAGGTATTGTAATAACAGCTGTAATAAGCTATTAATATCATATAACGAGAATACTTTAAAGCTTATTTTATTTAATTTTTAAAAATCTTTATTTACTAAAATTATTTAATTAATATAAAAATGATCACGTTTCGTAATTTGGAAGGCATTTTTTAGTTCATAAAACTGACTTATTATTTGTAAAACTATTTCAATTGCAACTCACCATATACCGTTATATGTATCTGTTTTATTAGATTCGGTTCTACATTATTGGAGGCTTCACATTGATAAACACCTCCATCTTTTTCTGTTATATTTGTTATAATAATAGTTCCATTTGTAGTCATAATAGGTGTTAGATCTTTAGATGATTCTGTAGAATATAAATGCATAATAATCGGTTAAATTCAAAATTAATATTAATAGAAATTAATTTGTTTTATTGCTTACTCTTAATTTTCTTCCATGTTATATGGGGTAATGGAGATCCTTTAGCATTACATTTCAGTGTTAAAGTTTCTCCAATTATTACATTTTCGTCCTTTGGTTCTTCAATCCATTTAGGAGAATCTAGAAATTNCAATTTTCTGAAGATTCGGATCTACTTTATTATCCACAGTACATAAATATTCTCCAGCATCATCAGCTTTTATTTTTGACAAAATTAAAGTCTGATTTTCAGATAAATATTTCTTTTCTTTTCTTGAACTATCTGTAATATATTTTTACTAATATTTTAAAATATTTTATTAAATAATCTAGTATAAATATTTAAATTCGGACCTGTAAATTTTTCCCAGGTAATTCGTGGTTTTGGAGAACCAGATGCATTGCATATCAACGTTATAGAAGAATCAAGGATAGCAGATGTATCACTTGGTTCTTCAATCCATTTAGGAAATTGCAAATTACATATAATAAGATAAACGTATTTATAACAGTACCTTCTACGAGAAGTTCTGCAATGTAACTGCTTGAACCAACTTTACTATTAACTATGCACGTGTAATTTCCTTCACTGTTAACTTGAACAGGATCTATAATAACTAAAGAATAATCTGGTCCATATTTTACTCTGATATCTGCTGTAGTATCTGTTATTTCAACTCCATTCTTTAACCAAGAAAATGTTAAATGATCACTGTTGGAGACGACCAAGCACGTTGTTGAAGCTTTTTCTCCTTGTTTAACTCTACCATTGAAACTAAATGGTTTTATTTTTGGTAAATCTGGAAGAAATTCGAATTATATTATTAAAAAAATATATATATAAAAGCTAAACTTTGCCAAATTTAAGTTGTGATTTTGAAATTGTTATTGAAGCAGTAGTAACTAACTAAAATGAAAAATATAATATTTTACACGTACCTTGTGCTTCTAAAGGTATCCATGAAACGACGAATAGGAGCAAATAAAGCAGCATATAAGAGAAATTGTGAAGCATTTTTTCAACAGCAGTATTATGTTTTGATGAGTACAATGGATAAAATCATCTCATTATGGACCAAATGTGATCTCTTTAAAGTTCCACATGGGGAGAGTTTTTGATCTAAACAGCTCTCATCTATAAAGATGGCGAGCGACTATTCTCATCGAAACTTTCATTTTGTTTACTCAGCGCCACGCTCGGTTAAAAGCGAAAGCTTTCTATTCCATAAATGTGTTTTTGATAATTTTGTTCTAAACGATTTTATAAATAACTGCCCATTGAAAATATAACATATGAAGGAAGCAACCTTGAAGGAAAGTTCTTCATGCAAATAATTCTGGAAAACCAAATTTTCATAAAATATTTATTCACTATAAATTTCTAAAAATTTTATACAAAAACTGTAATTACTTGGTAAGTATACAAATAGTTTTCGTTTTACTGTTATGTTTTATGCGTACGGTAAATATGAAAAGAAATGCACGATGGATATTTTTAATTGGCATCTCGTGAAATTTGGAGTAAGTTTTATAATAGTTTGAATCATTAATTATGTATTTTATGATTTTCTTGTGTTTTATTTCTTTTCAAAAGTTAGCAGTTATTCAGATAATCCAGATCATTAGAAACCAAAAGTTATGAGCTGTGTAATTCCACGATTGTCATTTTGTTGATTTTGTGTGGCATGTTTATTTACTGTTTAGATAATATAATTTTATTATAAATGAGCATTTAGTAAAAGGTGATACGCTTTTGCGAAATTATCGGGTTTACGTTTAAGTAAAGATATAAGACAAGTTTTTCCAAAATCGTGTTTTACTGCATAGATTCCTTATTTGTCTTACACTATTTTGAGATATTAATTGAAAACATTGAGAAATCTCACCTTGAACCTTAATTATGATCTGCTTTTTAATCGATGGATTAATACCATTATTGGCTTCACACTCGTAGGTACCAGAATCTGCTTTCTTTATTGCATTAAAATGTAATGTTCCATTCTCAGAAATATGTGTGTTTGCAGTTTTCTTGTTGTCAGCTAAAATGAAACGTTAGATCCAATTATAGCTTTTAAAATTCCAGAATCATAAAACACCTGGCACGAAATCCACCAACCACTGATCTTTCTCCAAGTGACATTTGGTACAGGTGAACCGATTGCTGAGCATTTGATTATTACGGAATTTTCCAAAATGACAGTCGTATCTTGAGGTTCTTCTATCCATTGAGGTGGTGCTGAAACATACTTTCATTTTATATCTAACCGTAAGAAAATTTCAAATACAGATATATAATTGATAAATTTAAATTAACCTTGCTTACCTTCCACTAGTAATTCAGTTGTAAAACTATCTACTCCTACAGAATTTTTTGCTATACAGGTGTAATTTCCTTCCGTATTCATTCTCACAGGATCTATTATAATGGTCGAATAATCATGTTCGTGTTTTATTCGAACAGTTGATGAATTACTGATATCTTTGCCATTAAAAAGCCATTTAAATTCTAAAGAATTTCCTGCAGAAATGCACGTTAATGCTGCCTTTTCGTTTACTGGAATCCTTCCTTGGACGCCGAAAGGCCTTATCCGAGGAGAATCCATTCCTTTATTTAAAACGTTTAAGTAAGCTTATAAAATGCCATAAACCAATATGAATATATATTTATGAATTTCTCACATTTAGTAAACTAACCTGTACACCTGCCGACTTCTAAGAAAGATATTAAGAGAACCAGTACTAATACGGGAAACATTTTTTAAAAACACTTAAAACTCTGTCTTCTTCATAACTGAATCACTCGTTATTTCTTAATGGCATAATTTATATCGAGAGAGTTTTCGCAGCGAACTTATTCTGTAATGTGTAAAATGAATATGGCGATTGCTTTGTGTAGAAAATCGCTCCCAAGCGCCACACAATGTCAATTTTCAGAAACACTGTCTGCTTAAAACTTTGTTTTAACGATATATGAACAACGAAAATAAATTTTCGATGCATTAATATTTTCATAAATCTGTTTTCAAAACCAAAAGTTTATTAAGCTTACCCTTGACAATGATTGTGACAATTTTCTGAAGATTCGGATCTACTTTATTATCCACAGTACATAAATATTCTCCAGCATCATCAGCTTTTATTTTTGACAAAATTAAAGTCTGATTTTCAGATAAATATTTCTTTTCTTTTCTTGAACTATCTGTAATATATTTTTACTAATATTTTAAAATATTTTATTAAATAATCTAGTATAAATATTTAAATTCGGACCTGTAAATTTTTCCCAGGTAATTCGTGGTTTTGGAGAACCAGATGCATTGCATATCAACGTTATAGAAGAATCAAGGATAGCAGAAGTATCACTTGGTTCTTCAATCCATTTAGGAGAATCTAGAAATTTATCGCATATTTTGATCAATATATTATCCTCATTTAAATAACTTCATATTTATAAATAATTATTAAAAAGATATTCTTATAAAAATTATAAACGAAAAGCTATTGGTTACCAAATTCTTACCTTCGACTTGAAGTTCAGTTGTGTAGCTATCTTTACCTAAATCGTTGCTTACAATGCATGTGTAATTTCCTTTGCTTGTTATTAATACAGGATCAATTAAAATAAGAGAATAGTGTTTTTCATTTTTCACCTTTACTTCTTTCATAGATTCAATATCATGGCCATCTTTCAACCATATAAATTGTAAGGATCCTGTAGTAGTTGTAACTAAACAAGTCGCTATTGTTTTATCACCTACTGTTACTTTTCCTTGAAATGAAAATGGCTTAATTTTGGGAACTTCTGGAAAATATTGAATAATTATCTTTGAAAATTACGTTAATTTTTGCTGACACTGTATGAAACGATATGAGAAATCACTTACCTTCTGCCATTATCACTGAAAAACTAACAGCAACAAACAAATAACGAAAGATGTTCATTTTCACACACATTACTGCTGTTTACATGATTAGGAATTATAAAATTTACACATGTAATATTTTATCGCACATAACAATTCGAAAAACAGTAAGTAAATTAGAAATTTTTCAATTAATGGCGAACTCTATTTATCTCGTGAAGAATGACTAGATTTACTGCATTCAAAGCGCCACATATCGTCTAGAAACTGCAGCTCAAATAAAAAGCTTCAAATTTCTCACGAATTTAAGAAATTTCTTCGAATTAAATCTACAGACAATGTTTGCATGTAATAATGTACTTATATTTATTATGTATAAGTGTAATTATGTTAATCATGATTATTTTTTTAACACACACAAAATGATTTATCAATTATGCTTATTCTTCAACGTTTTTATTACACTTTTATGTCTGGTTTATTTCAAAATAAACCTTACCATGAATCTCGACAACAATTTTTTTAGATATTTTTCCATTTATTCCATTTTCTGCCTCGCATTCATAAAGTCCTGCATCATCATCTGTAACTTTTTCCTTCCACAATGTTCCGTTATTCGTTAAATTTTTTAATCTAGAACCTTTTTAATAGAATTATATTATTAGAAGTTTAAAAATCGCAGTTTTTTCCTAGAATAGCAAAAATTTAGAATAGAAATTTATGATATTTTACCCTCCATTTTTTTCCACACTATTTGTGGAATTGGAGAACCACTAGCTTCACATTTAATTTTTAGAGGATTTCCTAAAATAACCGAAGCATCTTTCGGTTCTTCAACCCATACAGGAGGAGCTATAAATTTATATAAATTTTGTAATATAGTTGTGAAGTATTCTTATATAAATGGTAAACTCTTGTCTCACCTTCGACTTGTAAATGTGTTGTGTAACTAGAACCACCTTCTTTGCTAGTTGCTATACACGTGTAATTTCCTTCATTAACAATATCAACTGGGTCTATAATAAGCAAAGTATAGTCTGTTCCGTCTCTGATTCTAATGTTTTTTACATCAGAAACACTAATTCCATTGTGTAGCCAAGAAAATGTTACTGTACTAGTACTAGAAACCGTACACGTTACCGATGCTTTGTCTCCAATGGGAATTCGACGAAGAAAGCTAAAAGGTTGTATTTTTGGAATATCTAGAAATGAAAACATCTCTAGCTATAGAAAATACGTTTTTTATGCAAATAGCGAAATATTGATAACAACTCACCCTGTCCAACCACCACACAGGCGAATACTATGAACATACATAAACGATAAGCTTCTGACATAACAGATAATTTCATGTTCAGATTATATTAGTCGGTGCACAGATAACCAAATTAATTTCCATTCGCTAAAACTATCATTTACACACTTCACTCCTCACTATGCATTTGCCTATTGTCAACATGGAGACTGATAGTAGTAGTGAAAGCACCTCATAGCGGATATTTATTGAAACAACATTCGCAAAATATTGCATAATAAACTTGCTTGTAATTATCGTAATCATATTAATAACGTCTTTTATTAAACAGAAAGTAAAATCTACTGTATATATGTATAAACTACATCAATTAAGTTATCTTACCATGCACTGATAGTTGAATGATTTTAGAAATTTTTGGCTCTACTTCATTATTCGCCAAACACTCATATAATCCTGCATCTGTATCCATAATATGTTCAATATTAAGTGTGCCATTAGATGATTGTAAATTTTTAGATTTTGATTTTTCGATTTTCCTCCAGGTAATTTTTGGTTTTGGCGAACCACTAGCTTGGCAATTGACTGAAACATAACTTCCTAAAATTGCTGTTTCATCTGTAGGTTCCTCTATCCATTGCGGCGAAGCTATTTCATATATACATCAAAAGAATGATGAACATATTCAGAAGTACAAATATATTTTAAAAAATTAAATATGATAAAGTATATTTTAATAAATTATCATAGTAATATGAATATTAAATATGTAATATCATTTACCTTCTACTAGTAACTCAGCTGTAAAACTATCTTTACCAAAATCATTGCTAACAACACAGGTATAATTTCCTTGACTGTGAACTTCTATAGGATCAATTATTATAAGAGAATAATCTTTATCATTTTTTATTCGAATTTCTGAAGACTGTGTCAATTCTTTCCCGTTTTTTAGCCACGTAAACGATAAAGATTTTGGCGATAAACTTGTGCAAGTTGCTATAGCCTTATGGCCAACAGGATATCTTCTTTGAAAGTTAAATGGCTCAACTTTTGGTACATCTGTTAAAAACAAAATAATAATTCCGTTATATTATAAAAATAATTATTATACAACGACTAATGTTAAAGATATGCAAACTTTCTACTCACCATTGCTACTTGCAACTAGAACAAAAAGTGTTGTGAGAGTCGTCCATCTTATCAAATACTTCAACTGCATAGTTATTACTTATTTCTTAATAATCCAAAGGCAGAATATAATATGTAGAACGTAGCGATATTAAAGTATGCATTGGAAACGTAAAATCAGGATAATGTTCTTATTTAAAAGGAGTTAAATAATGTTACCATTAAAGTTAAGTGTTTAGCTTATGTTAGGTACTGTACAGTCATCAGTGTGCATATCGCGCGCCATACAACGGTGTTTTCTCGAATCATATCCAAAACACAATACAATTACGATTTTAAACGATTTACAATGCACGAGCATTTATTCATTTCGTAATAATATATATAAAAGTATGAATTTAAAGGAATAATATATACTTTATTTTACGAATATAGGGCACTTCACAAAATTTGTTATAAGAAATTATTGTCTACAGTTAAATAATTGATAACTTAAATATTATAAAATATATAATATTGTATTTCCTACCCTTAACAGTTAGCTCTATTGTCTTTTTTATAGCCTGTCCAATACTGTTGCTGGCTTCACATTCATATAAACCAGATAGCTCGGCAGAAGCATTTTTGAATATTAATGTACCATTGTCTACTGAAATTGGCGTCAATTTTCCGTTTAAAATATTTTTTGGAGTTTTTCCTAGTATATTTGTATTTCAGCCAATTAATTTCAAATGAAAATTTTAACTCTATCCATTATACGAAACTTTGTATCACCTTCGAGCTTTTTCCAGGTTACCAAGGGTTTTGGCGATCCTGTAGCTTGACAATGAATACTAACAGTCTCCCCTGCTATCATAATTGCATCTTTAGGTTCTTCAGCCCATTGAGGAGGGGCTATATAATAAAATGCAAAGACATGATATAAAGCATATAGATACGTTAATGTATTTAAGATATTCAAACCAAACCTTCGACAAGAAGCTGAGCGGTATAGCTGTCACTCCCAAAATTATTAGTTACCACACACGTGTAATTTCCCTGATCATCTGTAACAGCATGTTCAATGACCATGAATGAGTAATCTTTTTCTTGTTTTATTCTTATATTTGTATTTTCTGTCATCGTTTCACCATCTTTCAACCATTTAAATGTTAGTGGTCCATTGGATGACACAACTAAACAAGTAGCAATAGTTTTTTCGCCAATGGGAACTCGTCGTTGAAAGTTAAATGGCTCAACTTTTGGTACATCTGTTAAAAACAAAATAATAATTCCGTTATATTATAAAAATAATTATTATACAACGACTAATGTTAAAGATATGCAAACTTTCTACTCACCATTGCTACTTGCAACTAGAACAAAAAGTGTTGTGAGAGTCGTCCATCTTATCAAATACTTCAACTGCATAGTTATTACTTATTTCTTAATAATCCAAAGGCAGAATATAATATGTAGAACGTAGCGATATTAAAGTATGCATTGGAAACGTAAAATCAGGATAATGTTCTTATTTAAAAGGAGTTAAATAATGTTACCATTAAAGTTAAGTGTTTAGCTTATGTTAGGTACTGTACAGTCATCAGTGTGCATATCGCGCGCCATACAACGGTGTTTTCTCGAATCATATCCAAAACACAATACAATTACGATTTTAAACGATTTACAATGCACGAGCATTTATTCATTTCGTAATAATATATATAAAAGTATGAATTTAAAGGAATAATATATACTTTATTTTACGAATATAGGGCACTTCACAAAATTTGTTATAAGAAATTATTGTCTACAGTTAAATAATTGATAACTTAAATATTATAAAATATATAATATTGTATTTCCTACCCTTAACAGTTAGCTCTATTGTCTTTTTTATAGCCTGTCCAATACTGTTGCTGGCTTCACATTCATATAAACCAGATAGCTCGGCAGAAGCATTTTTGAATATTAATGTACCATTGTCTACTGAAATTGGCGTCAATTTTCCGTTTAAAATATTTTTTGGAGTTTTTCCTAGTATATTTGTATTTCAGCCAATTAATTTCAAATGAAAATTTTAACTCTATCCATTATACGAAACTTTGTATCACCTTCGAGCTTTTTCCAGGTTACCAAGGGTTTTGGCGATCCTGTAGCTTGGCAATGAATACTAACAGTCTCCCCTGCTATCATAATTGCATCTTTAGGTTCTTCAGCCCATTGAGGAGGGGCTATATAATAAAATGCAAAGACATGATATAAAGCATATAGATACGTTAATGTATTTAAGATATTCAAACCAAACCTTCGACAAGAAGCTGAGCGGTATAGCTGTCACTCCCAAAATTATTAGTTACCACACACGTGTAATTTCCCTGATTATCTGTAACAGCATGTTCAATTACCATGATTGAGTAATCTTTTTCTTGTTTTATTCTTATGTTTGTATTTTCTGTCATCGTTTCGCCATCTTTCAACCATTTAAATGTTAGTGGTCCATTGGATGACACAACTAAACAAGTAGCAATAGTTTTTTCGCCAATGGGAACTCGTCGTTGAAAGTTAAATGGTTCAATTTTTGGAGGATCTGTTGTTTAAAGAAATTTTCTGTCTATAGGTTATTCAAACCGATTACTTCACTTTAAAACTGTATAAATTTTGCGAACTTACCTTCACCTACAACTCTCTTGAATGACAACAACATTAGAAAAATGAAACCGGAATTTGCAATTGCTTCTGTCCAGATCATTATCTCTAATAATTTGTTCTGAATTCTTAATGCATTCATCTGACAAAAGTATGTTTAAAACACATCTAAAACATTCCAAGAGCTGAGAACATAAAACCTTAAATAATCGCGAAGCACAATGGCGATTTCTGAACAAACTATAGAACGACTCGAACGCCACTCATCGCACAAAATAGTAAGCTAATTGTTAGAAAATACGACGATATCCAACACAATGTATTTTTCTTAAATAATTTTTTGTAGAAAAGTAACATAATTGCATAAACTCAAAGTTATATTGTGTACCACTTTAGGCATCATAAGTTATAAAACACAACAATATATTTGTGCATTTTAATCAGATATTCCAATTCTAAAGCTTTATCGGAGAAATATTTTATGAGATTCACATTAACTAAACATAACAGTTTTAACTGTATTACGTACTATATAAGGTTTATATTTTTGTATATTGTTATAGTTCATTGTAATGTAAAATTTTCTTACCATATATTTTAACACTGATATTTTTTTTGATTGAAGGCATAATTCCATTGTCGGCTTCGCACTGGTATATTCCTTGGTCTTTTTCATTTGTCTCTTTGATCAGAACAGAGCCATTTTTGTTTGAAGATAAAAGCTTGCTATTGCTATTGTCTTAAATTATAAATGTTTAAAAATTCGTATATTATATAAGACATTAATATAATTTAGTATTTAAACATACCTTCAAATCGTCTCCAGATAATTTTAGGTTCGGGTGAACCAGAAGCTCTGCAATGTAAGTGCATTGGTTCACCTAACATGTTAGTTATATCAAAAGGTTCCTCTAACCATGATGGAGAAGCTGAAACATCATTTATGGTATATGCATGATTAAATACTTTTTAAAATATATAGTGTTAAATCTTATGTCAAAACAAATCAAACCTTCAACTTCAAGTTGCGCTGTAAAAGAATTTACATACGTTCCACTTCTCACCACACAAGTATAATTACCTCTACTATCTAGCTTCACTGAATCAATTTTTATAACAGAATAATCTAAATCGTGTTTTATTTTTATTTCATCCGACTTATTAATGGTTTCACCATTTTTTAGCCAAGTAAATGAGACATGTTTAGTTTTTGATGTTACTGCACATAAAGCAGTTGTTGTTTCACCTATTGGAACTCTTCGAAAATTAAAAGGCTCGATTTTAAGAGGATCTACAAATAAATAAAAATTATATCGAAATCGTTATATATAGGCCTATATATATAAATTTTTCTTACATTTTACAAGTTTTAAAAATAGAATTTACATAAAAAATTTATCTTACCTTCAGACAACATTGCTGTAACGAGGACTAAAGATGTTTGTATTATTAAACAAGAGCACTTGAATATCGATATTAAAAGCATATTCATAATCCGTTATAGGAATTATTTTCACTATTAAACACACTTTTGAATATGAACAGACATTTCAGCAGATTTTCATCTTTCAATCTAGCGTGTAAGCACACATGAAAACACAGACTTTGTTATAATGGCGACTTTGAAGTCGAGTTAAAATCAAGAAAACAGCGCCACCCAATGTTCGAAATCATAAATATAGCATAAATACTAGCTAAATCATAAAAGTTATAGTCTTAACCTTTAAATTACTACGATAGCCAGTGTTGTTTCAGTATTAACTACACCATAGTTCAATAATATAAAATTATAGTAAATATAAGCTAAGATCTGGTGTCAAATTAGTAGTTAATAGATATTAACCATATATAATTGAGTATGACTTATATTCGAATAGACAAGGTAATGGATCCGGGCTAGGGAACATCGAATTTCAGAACCCTCTCGTACAGAGAAGTAGACCGGGAGGCGGCAAGGGCGGCTTTCCTTAGGATGGTGGAAGCCATNAATCTTACTTTTAAGTTTTTTCCATAATATTTGAGGTTTAGGAGAGCCATTAGCTTTACAACGTAATTCTAATTCGTTACCTAAAATTGCGATTTGGTCTTGTGGTTCTTCTCTCCATGTGGGTGCATCTGAAATTTTATGCGTAAATTATATATTTGATATTTAACACATTGTATTAATTTATCGACTTTAATTCAACACGAAAGAAATATTTCTGTAGAT
This sequence comes from Centruroides sculpturatus, assembly GCF_000671375.1. NCBI lineage: Eukaryota > Metazoa > Arthropoda > Arachnida > Scorpiones > Buthidae > Centruroides > Centruroides sculpturatus. The sequence continues at coordinate 275,167 of NW_019384644.1, read as the reverse complement.
TACAGAAATGTCTTACCTTCAACGAAAAGTTCTGTAGTGTAGGCATCACTTCCGAAATTGCCATTCACTTTACAGGTATAGTTTCCTTGACTCTGTATTTTAACAGGATCGACAATAATAACGGAATAATCTTTTTCGTGTTTTATGCGTATTTCAGAATTATCAGGTACAGTTTTTCCATCTTTTGTCCATGTAAACGATAGAGATTCGTCAGAAAATAAAACTAGACACGTAACTGTAGCTTTTTGCCCAACTCGAATATGACGAGGGAAATTGAAAGGCTGAATTTTCGGAGAATCTGTCGTATAAAATCATCTTTTACGATGCGAAGTTTAAATTCAAAAATTAAATTTGAAACTCACGTAAAGAACCTACCATTGCTTTGAACTTTGCAGCAAAACAGAGTAAAGATATTTATAAATATCCATAGTTCATATTCCATAATTGTTAAAATTAAGTTAGTAAGAAACAAAACACATCGCTGAACTGCTAATACATTACTCCTGATAAAATGGCGTTCTCAGCAACTAACAAAGCCCCGTCAGTCGAAAGCGCCTCTCAACGCTCAAAAATTGAAACAAATTTGCAAAAAAATTATACCACTGCAGTATGATACCAATTGCAATTTTAAGATATTTGTTTGTTTTTAAATTGAATTACGACTAGGTCTTTCTATATAATTTAATTTTTCAAAAAATTTTGGAATTTACTATATGCAAATATAATTTTAAATAGAAACTATTGTATATTATTATTTTTTTTTTAGTTTTTTTTTCTCTGGAAGAATTTTATGTTCCTGTATTATATTAGGAGTTACGACGCTATTGGTTTATTTTTCTTTTTTAGATTTAATTTTGAGTAATTCATGAATAAATTAAATCTTTGATGTTCCGATTATATCATTATTACATTACTTTAAATATATGATATTACATATACCGATTAACAAAGTTAATATAAGCTCACGAAAATGGTGCGTTAATCGAAATATCACTAAACGAATAATATAATCAATATAAATTAATGTAATTAATCTCGAGACTTTTAAAATGTTTACTAACTTTTTAAGATATTTTTAAAATTGTTGTTATTAATGGAATATAATCGCAAAGCATAAGAACATATGCAATAGGCTTATCTATAAAGTTATTAAAGAGCTTAGAACAATATTGTTATATTATATTTAAACAAACTTGAAAAATTAGGCTACTAATATTTAGAAAGGGTAGTTTGGATTATCATTTTTCCTCTTTTATATCTTTTTCAGAGTAGCCGCTTATTGCTTCCTTCATATTTTGACGAATTTGAACACTATTATTCAATCTCAGGATCAGAAGGTCAGAATCTAAACACTTTTTCAGATCTCCACTCGGATATTAATTTAGATAATTTTAAAATTGCTAATTTAAAAATTTGAATTTTTAAAATCAAAATGAATTTTTTGATTTTGAAATTGTAGTTGGTACCATACTGCAGTAGTAAAAAATGAAATTATAGAGCTCTGAGCTTAATTATTATTTAATTTAATTCATTATAAATATTAATTTATTTATGCAGAAAAATATCGGCGGTAATTTTTATTCAAAAATATTAAATTATCAAAAACTGATAATTTCATAAAATACGGCCGAAATTCGTCAAACCGTTTGGCCGTGGCAATCAATTTTTTCTTCGGCCAGTTTAGAGAAATTAGCGGTAAATTTGATTAGATAGCATTTCTGTTTGTTATGCGTTCATCGTCATTTGAACTGTTCGCCGAATGTGCTGGTAGCTTGAAAATATGAATTTACCATCAAAAATAACATCGCCATTTAAAACATGTTATGAATTTATAAACAGTGTTAATTTAAGAAACGCGTTAATAGAGGAATTAGAGTTCTACAGGTTGGTCCATAAGTGGTGCATCATAGGATTATTTTCATAGGTCTTGTAAGTGTTCAAATTTACCCGATTAGCTTTTATTCGGGCTTGATAGGATAATATGACATTGTTTTGTTATCGCATCCTTCAATTCGGCAAGAGTATGTGGCCTAGTGTACAGTACCAAACATGAACACCAGCTCTACTTATTCCTCCTTTAGTCGCCCGTAATTCAATCTGAAAAGAAAAAAAAAAACTTAAATATAGTTAAAAGTTAAACCCAATAGCACGTGACTTATGGACCATTCTGTGTACAACTACATATTTAGATATGACGAATATAGAATTCATTCCTTTTGCAGGATTAGAATAATGTTATCTTCAGTAATGAAACTTTGGAAAGTTTTACTATTAAATCAGTATATCAAAATGTTTGTTTTACTATTCTTGTTAGAAATATATTTATGAATAAATTAGATCTAAAAGTTACTTTTATTTATTTGAGAAACTAGATACTAATTCATCAAGTAAAGGTAATTGTTATTTGTAAATGTAATCATTGGATTTTTAAGATTTTCAAAAATTGATTTGATATTTTACCTGAAACTAGCAAGCTATGATTTGTATGACAGGCTTTAGTCCTGTCCATATGATAAGGTCTGACTCTCATAGAGATCGAAGAACTTAGATGACATATGGGAAATGACCTTCCGACTAGACTGCTCATTAAAAGTAACGACAGTCCTTAGGGGCAAGAGGCCTCGATTAGCTATATACGAACTTCCGATGCAAACTGGAAGTAACGTTATTTCAATTTAAAACTTCCCCCTGGAGGTGTTAGATAGATAACCGGCACGACTCTATTGTCAAAGGAAAAGTATGATGTACAGGGGCAAGTCACTACTAATTTGAGGTGGAGAGCATATATTTTAAAATTGCAGCCCGACATTGTAACGACGTCACAATAAATAATTGTTCGTTATATTTTAATTTATTTTTGTAAAAATGTATTAAATTATAATGCTTCTTTTTATGTTTTGTTTTGTGTTGTATTATCATTGTTAAATTACAGAAAGTGTTATTCATATAAAATTATGATAATTCGCAAATTTCTATTCTATATACATGAAAACATTTTTAAACATTCGTCGTAGTACTTTTTTTCCTTCAATTTTTGAGTGGTCAATACGATATAATATCAAATCGGTTATTGTTGAAAATTCGAAGCGGTTGTTCGTATATTGATAATATAATTAACCGAAATAATAAATGCTTCTTCTATTCTGATTCGGTTTTGATAGGATAAGGCGACGAAAGATCTGGGCGATCTTTCAAGAGAGGTGGACTTTCTATAGGAAATTGTCTCTATTTAGGTGTGACAAACGTGAAGAAAATCCGAAAATTCCACGTAGTCAGATCGTTACAGGCGCGAATTCGCGACTAGCTACATTCATCGATAAAAAACAAAAGTTATGCACGAAGAAGGACGCGTTAAAATCGAATAAAACTTTTATTAATGGAAACGTAATGTAGTAATGGTAACAAGTGATTAGAATATTATAGCAAAGGGACAACTTCCTGTCTAACAATGGAAACTTTAGTAGCATTGTTGGATTAGACCCACGGATTTAAATTACTCCATAGGCTGAAATAAACTTACATCCATAAAAACAAAAATTAAACCCATGGTACTTGAATACAACCAAGTGGGTGTTTATTCGAATCAAGTTTTTCAAGGTACAGATTATTGTAAACAGCCCATTCAATATTGTAATTGTGTAATGTATTACATTTCTTATCGTCTGTGTTTATTTTTTTAGAATTATTTTTTGGTTTCATTTAACGATCCGTGCGGTCATTCACACCAACACATACAAAAACTGATTTTGAAAAATAGCCCCACAGGCTTTAATAAATCTATACCCCAAACGGATTTTAAAAAGTAGATTTACAATCGGTCTGTTCGAATGCATACGGTAACTCGTAAAACTTCTCTTGCCTGGATACATGTTGCGATATAGTCGGGAGGTATACATGCACAGTATGCTATCCTGCGATAGATTTGCCCACAGATGTTGCAACTGCCGCTCCAGGTACTATAATCTGCAATGTGAGAAGTTGTCGGACGGCATTTGATGACATCACGTCGTAAGTTGAAATCGAACATCAACTAGTTTACAATTCCATTCGGTGACAGGGACGACTTTATAAAGTTACCGATTCCAGGCCAAACAACTTCCGCATTTATTTAGTCAATAAGAAAGCACGATATAAACCGAAGGAATTGCAAGTGGAGTTGTTTAGTAATATGGCGGAGAAGCTAGTAACAGCGAGGCAGCTCGAACTAGCGATTAATTTTTTAGACGAACATAAAATGTATCTGGAAAATTTGATATCTCATTTACAGCAAAAGATTGGTCAAATTATGGGAGCATTTCAATATTTTACTGAACGCTGATGACATTGGTTTTCTAAAACCGCGGATAAATAGAGAAAAGTAAAGATAGATTNACATGATCTAATCCATGCTCTAATTCACCTGTCATACATGAATGGGCAAACTGGTCACGCATGCGCAACTTGAGTTGTATAAATCCATTCAAACTTTAAACAACATGTTGACCGAATGGATTTTTAATGGATATCGAACATCTATCTAGAAACTGTTTGGAACCTGAAGCAGAGCCCAGATGGTGTTTGAAAACGTTCATTTATCAATCTTTTTACGTGATCACACCATAAATGGTTCTGGTGCATATATCCGGTGTAATGAATAGTGAATTATCATATATGGGAAAGCTTGTCCCTGACAAGAGCACTCAGAAAAAAACTATGTGAATCATAAAAAAACTCTTGTAATGTGCAATTAAGTCTTTGGTAAGCAAACTTAAAAATTCATTTACAAAGTTATATTAAAAATATGTGTTCGTATCAAATGAAAATATAAAATATCAATCAATAGTCTATAACCAAATGATATAATTTATGAAACTTTTTTCATAGACATAGAATGATTTCAAAAGTAATGTGAAACAAAAAGCGTTGATGAGAAAAAATCGTCTGGAAAGACTGGTGGTTAGGTTAGCGAGTGGCCTTGCGAATTGTTAGTGAGAAGGCGAGAAGAATTGAATGTAACAGATTATCAAGTGACACTCGGAAAGTCACTTCTCACACTGCAGACTTAACTACAGTGAGAAGTTCTACCGAGATAATGACATATCCATCCCTTCAGATATCACGAGTCGTATTTGGCAAATATATCTCACAGAAGACTAGAGTACCAGATCACTCGTAGATTTTCAGCACTTTTTTAAGCAATTAAGGAGCCAATTGCAGCTCCAGATCCTCGAATTGCCGAATCCTGGTCTAGATCATACAGTCGTTGTCATCAGTATCATCTTATTTAACTCTTATCTAGAAATCTTGATCGGGCAGTGAAGCATACGATCTCCACAATTGTTTTTCTTTCCACAGCTCCTTCAAAGACACATTTTATGTCTTTTTTATTTCTTCTGCATGGTTTTGTCATTTCTACTATGGTATTCTATCAAATGATTTTATTGATGCGAAAGCGTTAGCGAAGCCTCTTCTATGTAGCTTACAAAATTGCGTTCGATTTCAGCATTTGACGGGCCGAATTTGAGAAAATTTTGCCATTTCGAGTAATTGCGATGACGAATATAAAAATGTAACGATGGCCCTTTTAAATGTAAAAAATAGAAGTCCATGATTATGTTTTTAATATACAGTGGGATCAAAGTGACAATGTCCGTGTTCCCTGAAGCTCAGTCGCTTCAGGGAACACGGAACTTTAAAATTAAGGAAGGACTTTAAAATTAAAGAAGAAAAATAAAAAACAGCATTGCATGTGTCTAACAGAAAATAGGCACGAAAACGCCTCTACCTGTCAACAAGTGCAAGGATCGTCTCTCCGTACCCGCTCAGTGGAAGGATCGCATCGCCCATGGCCGGCAGATACGAGGATCGCCTCTTTTATGGCGGAAAGTGCAAAGTTCGCGTGTTTACGACCATCACGAACAAGGGTCACCCTTCTGTGCCTAACAACTACTGTACAAGGATCGCTTCTTTCTGGCTTCGCCTCAATTCTGTCGCCATACGACAAAGTCGCGCGATGTCCTAATAATAAATATTAGATTATTGTGGAGGGTAAAAACTGATCGGATTGGATTAAAAATCTGCTGCCTACAGAGCCTGAAATATGCGTCGCCCCTATATAAACTTATTATTTAAGAATTAGTATGAATTAAAAATTAAATTAAATTCCGTTAAGCTTATACAATAATTTATTATTATGTAATTTTGCTTTTGTATACGCAGATTTATATCTGCATATGCAAAAGCAAAATACTTGATGATTAATTTTCTAATTGATAATAATATACAGTAGAGCATCGATTATCCGACCCCCGATTAACCGTCACCTCGGTTAACCGACCGCGTTCTAGTCGGCAAATTCAAATGTCCGCTAGTGATGTGGCGCTACAATATTTGGCTATGTCTTGGCTACTTTAATATTATTTTTACGTGTTTTAGCTGGCAACACTGGATCAACCATGAAAGGGAGCCAGTATTTAAACGAGGCTAAATTTTCTAATTTTTAACGATACAATAGCGACGATTATTATTTAAAAAAAAATTTTGTTAGGCTTAGCATCGATGAAAATTAAACGCGAAGTAGATTAATAGCGATATACTAATATACTAATTACATGGGATATAATAATATACTACACTAATAATGGATTGTTTCATACTTTTCGGTTATCCGACTTTTCAATTATCAGACCAACCCCAGTCCCCAATTGAGTCGGATAATCGAGGCTCTACTGTATTTAAATGATTATGCATCTAAAATTGTTCAGCGCTAGAACAACAAACATAGAGTACAGAGTAAACGTAAACGTAAACGTGCCTTTAATAGTCACACTATAATAATGTTATAGATAATGCTAGACTAAATATCCATCGGTTTTGCAGTGACCGTCAAAATCGCTGCGAAGATTTTGAGTGTGTATGCTGCCTAATAATTTTATGCACTAGGCACAATAACATACAACTTTTCGTTAAAATTGCAAAATTTAATTATTACTACTTGCATTTAATTTATTTTGTATGTATTGGATTTACAACAAATCAAATTATATTAATTATATAATAATTTACTTATGAGTAAAGGTTCAGAAAAAATTTCCACCCTATATAATTTTTTTTTTGATTCCACTTAGATCATAATCCGCTTTTGGGATAATTGACCATCTTTTATTTTGTAAATCTTTAATTAATCGCTTACTTTAACATGTATGTAAGTGTATCAAATCTAATCGTATGACAAATCTATCAACAGAAGCAACTGAACTCATATGACGTGTAGTGTGCCGGTACTGTACATATATTTTCCGTAATCAAATTCCTTCATGAGTTATGTTTTTTTTCCCTCTCTGGTTTTCGCATTAATAAATAGAATCTGGTTTTTGCGGATGAATTGCAAATTATTCGTAAAATCCAAATTTTATTCTCAGATTCTAATTTTTACGTGTGAATGTGGTGTTGCGTAGAACATTTTAGAAACATATACAAGGTGAATACCAGAATTACGTACTGTTTAGCCATAACTTCTAAACCAGTCAGTCTGAAGAAAACTTTCGATGTCACTTTTCAACATAATCCCTGTCTTTAGACACACTTGGCATCTGTTTAACCACTTGTTAAAACACTGTGCGAACTCGTTTTCTATAGTCCTTCGGAACCACTGGAAAACTGAACTATCAAAAGCAGATCTTGACGAATAGTGCGTAGCATGGAGTGAATCCTTCAGTTTGCAAAAAGCCAAACGTCGCTCAGGGCCAGATCTAGCGAGTACGGATGGTGCGGAAAGATTTCGATGACCTTTTCTATCAGAAAATTTCGGACAACTTAAGCTCTGTGCGGCGGAGCATTGTCCCAGCGCATAGCAAAATATTTGCCGGCAAAATTGAGGGGCCGTTCACGAATCGCAGGCATCAAATGTTTGTCCAGCATGTGTTTTACATACTGACCGGTAATCGTATCACAGTTTTCAGGAGAAGTAACGACTAGAGTATGGCTCATTATTGGTGGAGTTTCTTTCACCTGAATATTCTCGAACTAACTCGAACTCATATGCCTTTAAACCCAATCGGAAATTGAAATGTGGTGACTGACATATGCGACACCTCATCCATTCGAAAATCCACGGAGCTACAGTAGCAACTCTTACGCATCACAGAATTCCTTATAGAACCGCCGAGATTTCACCAGATAAATAACATTAATTTAATGCCGAACTCCAGGTTTTTGTAACAGTTGAGGTTTCTCTGACCTCCAGTACCAGAGAAAAATTAGTCATAGTCTGCACTTGATTGTGATCTCTCAAAGTAGCAAACTAAATTGATAGACGTATGACCGACAAATTACTTAATAATTTTATCCACATACAATCATATTATATATGCATCGGTAGACTTAAGTAAGTTAGAAGAGCTAATTTATTGTATTTCTCATTTTCATCGGCAATATATTATGGCTGCAAAAGATTCTCCTTCCTAGAGCTATTTGATTTGAATAATCACGATGTTTCATGGATATTTCAGTCGATATCATTATCATATTTTTCATTATGCATCGTAAATAATTGTGCTGATGTTTTCGTGATGTTTTCGATCCCAGACGGACTAATAAAAATTGGCTTGGAGAAAATTTTGAAACAAAAGTGTAAAGTCCCTTTAGTATGATTTCACAATGACTGTTGACAGTTGTTTCATTTAAATCCACATTTTTAAAACTAACATTTATCAGTATAAGAAAAATAGTTGAAAGTAATCATTTATAAACTGGAAAGCTATCTCGTGGATCTCGAAATTGAAAAACTGTGCTGTAGGCAAATTTCTTATCGACATCTCGTGAGAAACTAGACCATAGTTTTTCAATTCCATTCTCTTTAATTTATAGGTCTTGATAAAATGACGTTACATCATATGGCTCCTTCTATTTGGGCTACAATTTGAAAAAAATTGTAGACCTATAATTTCCCACTGTCGTCCGTTTGCCTGTCAGTCTGTCTTTCCTTAATCTTGAGAACGGAATTAGATAAATCAAATCTGAGACCAGATATGGAAACCTTAGGGGCAGGAGGCCCCGATTAACTATATATATGAATTTCTAATGAAAACCTGAAGTCGTGTTATTTCAATTAAAAAATTTTCCCGGTGTTAGATAGAAGACCGACACGACTCAATTGTTAAACGAAAAGTATGATGTACAGGGGCAAGCCACTACTAATTTGATGTGGATAGTTTATATTTTAAATTAAGTAAATTAAATATATGAATAAAAATCGTAGTCCGGAATTGTGACGATGTCACAATAAATAATTGCTCGTTCATTTTCATTTTTCACTGCCGAACAGTATTTCAAAACTTTAACATTATTTTCAGTAAATGAAATTACTGATATTATCTTTAATACTTTTCATGTTATTTAATTTAATTAAGAGGACTATTCTTAAATTCAGTTAGAATCGTCTTAATACAGCTACTATAGTTATGACAATGATTTTTAGAAGTTTTTTAGAAGATAGTAGTTCAAGTGAAATTATGCATAATGAGTCGAAAATATAAAGTGTATCGTTCGTAACAGAACTGTTCGTACTAAACATAATAAACAAAATAATAGTAAAGTTAAAAAAAACAAAAATAAACTTAAACTCGTTACAAACATATCAAACAGAAAAGTAAACTTTTCTGTTCGCTTTTTTTGTCGCCATCGAACTTTTGTGTAGCCAGCTATCAGCTTTTCTCTAGTTTAATGAATAACAAAATGAATAAATAAGCAGTGAGTATGAGGGTTTATTATAATCAAGTTTAATTATAATGCAATTATAACATACAGGCCTATATACAGGTTCTGTTTGGGAAAAAAAAGAATATACATTAACATATAGATATATTGTGTATATATAGGGTTTTTCATAAGTCACGCGCCATAGGAGATTGTGCATGAAGCATGAGGTGCTTGTAGGCAAAGCATAAGGGACAAGTGTATATGTCTGGGGTGGCCAAGCTTTTTGATAGTTCGAGCCATTTTTCAAAATTTGAAATTTTTCGCGAGCCGCAATTAAATACGTATTAAAAAGTTATGCAAAAAATTCCATTTACAAATTATATCCGTAGCAAGAGTGATACAAATTGTTTCCTTTAGAGCACAATGTCAACTGTCCATTGCAATGACAGTTTACAAATTCAAATTTGGTCTGGAGTTGGTCGATAACGGACGATTACGCCACTGTTTATGTTCGTTCGCGCAGTTTTCGATGAGTCATATCATTCTTAACTTGGACGGAAATGAAATTTATTACAACGTTGTTGTTAGTAATTTAAAAGACATTTTGAAACACAAACGAAAATATAACAACACGAAAATGAAAAGGGAACTCGTGTACATTTATCGAGAGCCACAAATAATCCTTCAAAGAGCCGCATGTGGCTCGCGAGCCGCAGGTTGGCCACCCCTGGTATATGTACTGGTTGTATATAATACAAGTGTATATGATGCAACATTTTGGGTCTACAATAATGTCAAATGAAAATTAATTGCAAAAAATTCATGTGTGGTCGATTACTTTCAACTACTGCCTAGATGTATAGTTCAGTAATTCGACTTCAGGAAACGAAGTGTTCGGAATTTCTTTTCTTTTAATCCCTGTTCATCATATACTTTCAATTTATTGATTATATTCCAGAAATCGATATTTATTGATATAAGTTATTATATGCAATTACAGTATTGTATTATATGGGTCCGGACATGACATATCAGTACCCTTTAGCTCACCAAGGACTCTATGAGAGTTAATCTTTCTTGCAATTTGGATCATTAGTATTTCCTGTCATATCCTTCAATTGTTTTTAGTCGCCAGTCTGTCTGTTCTGGTTTTTTGAGTTTTATTAAGAGAAGTATTTATCCATAAAATTTTCGAAATTTTAAAAGTGAATGCTAGATGTATTTTTACAAAATAAACTTATTTATGTGAACAGTGGCTCCTAAAATTATATGGCGTGAAATGTTTTATAATTTACTCAAATTACTATATTTATAATTTTAAAGCTTTAAATCTTACAAATTAAATACGTAATAAATTACATTATGTGATTTTTATTAAAAAATAAATTATGAAAATAATTGTGACAAATACGTTTATTGGAAACTGCAAATACATTCGTTTCAAAATAAATTTTTTAGTTAAATATAAGCAGTAAAATTGAATATAAATATTCACATAAAAAAGATTATGTAGCTGGCCGTAATATAAATATTTTTGTATATTTACAAAATGCATTAAAATTTAAAAAAACAATAAAAATTTAAAGTACAAACAATCATATATAAACCTGTGTATGATTGTTTAAATTTCATAACATGTTCTTAAGAATTATGTGGTTATGTTTTGAAACAATTTTGATTCCATAATTAGTTAAATTATGTTTCTGTTTTAAATGTAGGATAAACCTACTTACAGCTTTAAAAGTATGCAATGTAAAAATTTGTAAAAATTAAAATATCATTAAAATGATAAAATATAATCAAATAGTTATATTTATTATTTCTATCATTAAAATGCATTTGGATTGTATTCCTCTTTTTATCAACGAATTCAATCATTATAGTTCAGTAACAATTCAGTAAATCGATTTTATACAACAATATTAAATAAATCGATATGTTTANATTTTAACATTTTGAGGGCGTCCAGGAACCTCTAAAAATATAATTAATAAATAAAAATTTCAAATAATAATTTTAAAAAAGTCAAATAACTAACCTAATATAGACAATTTGACTTTTCTTTCATCAGATCCATATGTGTTTTCGGCAATACATATATATAGAGAGCCATCATCTCGTTTTGTTTCTCGAATAACTAATTCAGATTGAAGACCCTCCGATGTAAGAGTCTCGAAGTCTTCATATCATTCCTCTTTTTATCAACGAATTCAATCATTATAGTTCAGTAACAATTCAGTAAATCGATTTTATACAACAATATTAAATAAATCGATATGTTTAATGAGGAAGTCCAATTTGTGTTTTAAGTATTGTATTAAATTTTTAGTTTGATTGTAATAAAACGAAGAAACGCTAATTCTGAATAGAATATTAAAAAAGATCCAAATAACATGATTATTTTGTATATATTTCCAATAAGAATATTGTTCTAATTTTTAGAAGTTCCATTTGATTTCAAATTGAAAAACATGGTAGATATTTCTTTTCTATTTCAGTTTAAAAATCGATGTACATGCATAACAACATTAATTACTCACCCGCATGAATTATGCAATTCAAGCGATAGCATTAAACATGACATTTTCCACCAAAAACTCTTATATTTATCAGAATGCATATCATAAAATATGAAAAATGAGTATCCAAAATCTTTTTTGTTTTCATGATAACATGCGACAACACCAGACACTATTTTTTCTATTGTCTCTTTTAGCTCGATTATGCTAAACATCAAATCTTATTGAGGACTATCATATAAATGAAGATCAACTTTCTTCTTTAGAGAACTAGGTCTAGGAGGTGGTATTGGTCGTTCGATGTGATTCTGAATTAAAATAATACTTATATTAAAACTTAGATAAATTATCTTTTAATAAAGTGTAAAAATGAAATATGCTAAAAGTTATCATTTAGTATTAATGCTACACGAACTTACTTGCTGTACAAATGTTTTCATTTCATGATCCATACCACTTTTGGCAAAATCTCCTTCTGGATCATCTCTCATGGGAATAGTGGCATAAGGTGCTGGATAAAGTGAAGACATGGAACATTCGTTATTTACAAGAGGACGATTTTTTTCTACATCAACGTATCTTTGTATCGTACCTCCATAGTTAGATTGTTTATCTTCCATTAAGCCTAAAAGTGGGATTTTATTTACAGAACAATTATAAATTTTGCAATTAAAACGAAAAACAATCCCATTATTTGACGAATCTCGATTACCTCGTTTTCTTCTTTCGTTTTTGAGCTTTCTAACGCAGACACACGCTACTATAATTGCTACAAATATGGAAGTTAGACAAGCCGCTATTGGAATAAGTACTGATATCTGGAAATATGGAGGATTCCATACAGTCTTATCGATGACAGAAGATAATTTATAGCCTTCTGTTAATTAATATTAAATTTTTCTGTTAATTTATTTATATTTAATCTATTTATTAACTGTTTTTAAAACAATGAAATTTATTTACCAACAAAATCTGTTCTAACTCTGAGAGTATCACTAGGATCACTTTTTCCTGCTTGATTTGCAGCAGTTAAATATAATTCATAAAACGTTCCACTATCTAAATTGCTCAGTGTATATTGTTTCTCATTAGCTGGTATTAAAGATGTCTCTTTCCAAGAATTAAATCCTCTTCTATAATGCAATATGAATCCTATAAATAATCAGAGTTTCTTCATTTCAGATATCCATAATTAATTTTTATATTGAATAGTTTAATTTTATTATTTTAAATGAATATAAATTTAACAAACTTTACCTGTTAATGGTGTTTTAGAATGTTTTGCTAGCCAATTAACACTGATAGAACTCACAGTGACTGACATTAGAGAGAGAAAGGGAGAATGTGGAACATCTGTAGTAATTAAATAAAATTTAGTACTGTTTCATTATAATTATAATGAATTGCATATTATAAAAAATTATAATGCAAAAAACTGACCTGCATCAGTTGTTCTTTCTATCATTTCATGACAAGGTGGTCCACTACCTGCAGAATTATAAGCTTGTACGACAATACAGTATTCAGTGCCTTTCATCAGTTTGGTGAGAAGATATTCTTGAGTTCTTTCTCCTCCATACTCAACAAATTTAAAGTTATATGACTGTGCTATAGGCGCTGCTCTAATTTTATAACCTATATAATATCCCTTTAACTGACCATTCCAACTGTCCAAAGGTGGAGGCTTTAAAAATTATTTATAAGAGAAACAATTTATAATTTACAACATTTTTGACATTAATTCTTCAAATTCATTATACATACTTTCCAAGTTACTTTAATGGTAGTAGGGCCCTTTTGTTCGATACTAACATCGACGGGGGGAAGGCTGGGTTCTGAAATGTTTAAAGAAAATTGTCATAATTATTTAGTAAATTTGATAGCTAAATGATACAAATATTTTAAAATATAACTTACCTTCTTCTCCAGTATGAAAACGTACTGGTTTTGATGCTTCACCTCTTCCGACAGAATTTTCAGCTACTACATTCACAACATAAGAAGTGCCTGGATGTAATTTATCTATCATAGTAGAGGTTTGCAAACTTGATATAGGATGTTCATGAAGACGATGAGGTGCACCTGCAACGGATTTATATCTTATTAACCAATTTTTGCTTTTATAATTCGTATATAAAGCTAAATTATGCAGAGAAGGTGTGATTCATTGAATAACAGTCCTACTTATGTAGGTGAAAATTAATTTCAAAACATAATTCTAACTTAAAAGAGAGAGTTTTCACTCCTAAAATGATTTGGGTGTAAATTTTTTATAAATATGTAAACTAGTTTTTGTAAAAATTAACATTTGAATTAAAATTGGAATTTTATTTGCTTCAAATAGAATTAACTTGTATCTCTACCGATTCATTAATATTTTATTCACCTTTTTCTCGCCAATACTGCACTATATACTTTGTAATAGGGCTATTTCCTGTATAAGGCACGGACCAGACAACTGTGGCACTTCGACTCCACCTTTCAGCAATTTTAACATTTTGAGGGCGTCCAGGAACCTCTAAAAATATAATTAATAAATAAAAATTTCAAATAATAATTTTAAAAAAGTCAAATAACTAACCTAATATAGACAATTTGACTTTTCTTTCATCAGATCCATATGTGTTTTCGGCAATACATATATATATAGAGCCATCATCTCGTTTTGTTTCTCGAATAACTAATTCAGATTGAAGACCCTCCGATGTAAGAGTCTCGAATACTTCATATCTAAATAGACAACATGATTGATTAAAACGGATGGAAAGAATGTATATACTATTAGTTTATCGAAGTATATTATTAAAAGAAAAATTTTAAAATTAAATTCGGATGACGCGTCTGATGTCGTGAATGTGTCCCACTCATCCAGAACCCCTAGAATGGGATATCGATTTGCTGACGCTCGGTGAAGATTTTAACGATTGTATGGATGAGGAAAGTGGAGTTAAGAACACAATTAGCATTTATCGAAGAAAGAAACTGTGTTACTCGTTACTACTGATAATAATTTTGAATCTTATAATTATTAGTAATCTCGGAAATTAGTATTATGAAATATAATGTGTATAAGTTTGTTTTATAATTTAAACATTTAATAATTAACACTTACCTAGCATTTCTACTTTTCGATAACTGTAAGGGGCCTTTTTTCCACGTTATTGATAACGGTTGATCTCCGATAGCATCGCACCTCAGTCTGGCGCTATCTCCTTTCTTACTGGTTACTGTGCTATATTTCTCTTCAAATCTTGCTGGAACTAATATTAAAAAAATATGCTATATATATCTAAATAATAATTTAATTTGTTGTTATTGTTTCGATATGTGACGTTGTTAGGATATCTCGTGCTGAATTAAATAACCTGAATTAAATAACCACACATACACACCATTTATTATTCTTTCATTTATTATCTTACCAAATACGTCTATTTTTATAATTTTTTTAAGTGTATTGCCGAATTTATTATCAGCTTGACACATATATGTTCCACTGTCTTCCTTTTTCACATTTGTAATAATGATTGTGCCATTTTTAAGCACGGTCCATCTATCACTTTCTGCAGCTAAAATTGGTGTATTTTCTGAACTATCGTCTATAAAAACAACGAGATATATTAAAATTTAGGCATATAATTTTTAAAAAGTATATATATATAAACGGTTTTAATTTTGTACTTACCTAACTTTAACCATTTTACTTGAGGAGGCGGAAATCCGAATACCTTACAATCCAGATAATGATTAGAACCAAAAATGATCGAATGATCCATTGGTTCTGTGATCCATCTAGGAGGAACTATTGAGAGAATATTTTTATTTTAACATAGAAAATAACTTATACATATGCATTATAATAATAATAACAACGCTTGTAAAAATAATCTTTGTTCTTACCTTTAATATCAAAGAAAGCAGTGTGACTGTCTGAGCCAATTTTATTTTTTACTTTACAAGTGTAATTTCCTTTATGTCTAACATCAACGTGATCAATTATCAATGCAGAATACAAATCATGATTATTAATTTTGATGTCTTCATCACTTGTTAGAACAACATTATTTTTTAACCAACTAAAAGTTATTGGTTTAATTCCATCTGTAACTGTACAAAATATACTGATAGATTTACCAGCAATTATATTATCAGGAAAACTAAAGGGTTGAATAACGGGAGTATCTAAAAACATAAACAATTAATATTAATGAATAATCCTTTTTTATCATTTGCAATGAATTATTTAAAAATTTTTTTAAAGATAATACTTACCAGAACAAATAACTGGATATAATACACTGATTTTCACGATGATAAAGATTATAACCAAAAGTTTAAATAATATACTCATTATAAAGTATTTCAACTATTAATAACACTGCAAGAAAACTTGAGTTATGCTTTGTATATTGTAAACGAGCGGTGAGAAAGCGCCACATCTAGTCGAAAACAAAAATCACACTTTTTCGAAATTTATGTTATAAAAATAGATTTTATATGTATTAATATAAGTTCCAGATATATAATTAATTTAGTTAAGGTAATTTTAATATTTATGTAGTTTATGAAATATGTATTATGTTGAAACCATCTGATATCCATAAATATTGAATGTTTACTTTTAATAATTTGTACAACCTGTAATTTAAAATATTTATTATTCTTACCATGCACTATAACCGTAATTATCTTTCTTAAACTTGGAGGTATCCCATTATCAGCTTCACAGACGTAATTTCCACTGTGTTTGATATCGACATTTGTAATATAAAATGTACCATTTTCCGATTTTTGAACGTTGTTTGTGGAATAATCGTTTTCTAAATTTGAAATGTTTTGAGAGAATAAATAATAATTGTTAAAATATAAGTTAAAATTCTATAAAGCACTTCAAATACATAAAAGAAAACAAACTCTCACTACCTGTAAATCGTTTCAAGGTTACAGTTGGCAAAGGATGACCATCAGCTGTACACTGAATTGTTAAATTGTTATTTCTGATTACATCTAAAATTTTAATATCATTCGTCCATTGAGGCGGAACTAAAAGAAGTTACATTTGATATATATTTTAAAAAAATAAAATGGTTTATTAGTTCTGAAAATGTATTAAAATTAAAATATATAGACTTACTTTTAACTCTAAGCTGAGCTGTAAATTTATCTTCTCCTATACTATTCTGTACTAAGCATGTATAATTGCCAATACTTTTTAAATCAACAGGCTCTATTGTTAAAACAGAAAACTCTTCGTCTGTTTTTAAATGAATTCCAGAGATGTCTTTTACATTTTGATTATTTTTTAACCAATTAAATGTTAATGGTTTTTTTCCAAGTGCAAAACAGCCAATACTAATTTTACTTCCCATTTTTACTTCTGATGGAAAATGAAATGGCTGAATCTTTGGCGATTCTAAAAATTAAAGTGTAAAATTTAATGATTTTATTTAAGTTAAAATATTTTAATATATCGCAAAGCATATTAAAATATACTGGCGTTTACATACCTTGCTCATAAGTAAATCCATAGCTGATTAGTTTCATGATATTTAACGCTATTATTATTTGTGTGGATGTCAGCATTATGTTGTTTATAAGGACAATTAGAAGTAAGAAAAGCTACTAAATGTGTTTGAATCACAATTTAACAACATGAAAACTCAGTGCAAGTAGCATCTGTTCAAAGCGACAAAACGCCATACAACGGATACAACACGAATTAAAGCATACAAAATATATATTTCATGATTTAAATTTCTGGAGAATTATACCTTTAACACTTAACGTGATGGTCTTTTTCAGAGAAGTTCCAATACCGTTATATGCGGAGCATTCATATAAACCTTCGTCATTCTTTGAGATCTTAACAAATGTCAGTTTTTCATTGTCCTTAATTTCTTTATTATCCATACTGACAGAAGAATCGAAAGGGCCTTCTAATACGAATATTATCAGAATATAAATATATCGAGATTTGGAATTATTCGAGAAATACATTAAAATATATTAAAATTATGTACCTTTTCGTACCCAAGTAATAGTTGGCTTTGGGTATCCAGAAGCTTGACAAAGTATTGTTATATTACCATTTGCGACTGCTTCAGAATTTTTCGGTTCTTCTATCCATGAAGGCGGAACTATATTTTCATATATGTTATTAAATTTTATATACTATAAGCTTATATTAGAATACATTTTAAGCAAATTTTTATACAATAATTTACCTGGAATCTGTAAGTTTGCTGTATGTGAAGTTGAACCAAAGGCATTAGAGACAATACAAGTATAGTTGCCTCTGTTTTGTTCATCTAAAGGATCTATAGCTAATATTGAAAGGCTAGTATGAGTATGAATTTTAGCGTTTGAACCATCTTTAATCTCTTTGTTTTCTTTCATCCACATAAACGTTAAAGGTTTATCACCAGAAATAACAGAACATGACACACTTAAACTATCTCCTGTTTTCAAATTGTCAGGAAACGTAAATGGTTTAATCACTGGTAATTCTAAAAAAATAATGAACATATTATAAATCTCAATAACAATTTAATAAATTCATAACAAATGTGATAAGTAACAAGATAAAAACTTACCTGAAGCAGAAGTATTAATGAAAACGATTGATATCATCTGATATAAAATAAAAGTGATGATAAAATGAATCCTCGAAACCATTTCGACTCGTTCGATTAATTAAGTATACAGATAGATTTATATTATCTCCGGAAAAGTGATGTCTGATCGTAAAGCCAATTCAAGTAACACTACTACCATTATTGCCTAACATTTCTTTCTGCAGCGCCGTACAGCGGAAAACTGAGGCATTAAAATTGTTTTCAGTCATAATCACATAATACTAGAAATTCTCCAGGAATCATAATAATTTCTTTGTATCATAAAAATATCATTGAAAAACATATCTACAACTCTAAACAATTTAACAATAGAAAATAAGGCATATAAAAATCATGCCCTTTCTAGTTTACACAAGCAAAACACATAATATGATTTCTGATAAATAAATATAATTTATTGATACTATATACATATTAAATAATCGATACCTTTAACAGTAACAGTAATTGCCTTTCTGATTTCTCCTAAATTATTTTTGGCTAAACATTCATAAATTCCTCCGTCTTCTTTCTTTACATGAATTAAAAGCAAAGTACTATTCATGATGAATTTATGGTCCATTACTAAATTCTCTTTTTCACCAAAAGAATTTTCTAAGATACAAAAATAATTTAAATTTGAGTAATTTAAATTCTTCAAATAAAAACGTGTTGAATTTTTATACCTTGTTTGNATATTAACTTGAAAAATATGTAAGTTGTCTCAAATATCACCTTTAATATTCCAAGTTATAGAAGGTTTAGGGTATCCAGACGCTTGACATTCGATGGTCACATTGGTATCAACAACAACTTCTACATTTTTAGGTTCTTTTTCCCAACTTGGAGATACTATAAATGTAAATTTTATTAAATATTTTATATATTTTGATAGCGACATAAATCTTTACAAATAGAATTATCATTTTATTAATAAATTGAAACACAAAATATACGCTTACTTGGAACAATCAATGTCGCTGTATGACTTGCAGTGCCGACTGCATTTGATACGATACATGTATAATTTCCCGCATTTTCTGAACTTACAGAATCGATAGATATTACTGATATATGATTAGCAGTTATGATTTTAATTACAGAATTTTCTGATATATCTTCCTGATCCTTTTTCCAGTTAAAAACAAAGGGTTGATCCCCAGATGTAGCAGTACACATTGCACTTATTCTGTTACCAACTTTTATAGTCTGCGGAAAATTGAATGGTGCAATAACAGGTAAATCTGTCAATAACAAACAGCTCTTTAGAATATCGAAAATTGCTGTTAAAACACTTAAAGTTCTAATAATGAATTGGCTTTGCAGAAAAATTTTGCAATTAAATTGTTAATAAAAGTAAGCTTACCTTGACAAAGAGCGAAAAGCAGAAATAAACTGACAAAAACAACACTCGTTAGTAAAAGTGTCATCTCTCTCGATTTCAAAGGTACAGGTTTACTTCGTTGTGTACTTTCAATATTGGTAAATGTTTTATTTTAAGATCATCCACATATATGTTGAGAAATATAAGTAGGGAGTTGCGAGTAGAATCACAGCAAGTAGTAAGATACACTGAATAGCATAATACGCGAAGCCATGCTTAGGATATATGCGCCACTCAACGGTAAAATGTGAAAGATAAAATATATTAAACTAAATATATTACAAAGTAAATACATACTTAATACAAATACAATACAATACATAATAAATACAAATAATAAATAAATAAAAATTAAACTATAATATAAATTTAATAACATTTTGATGAAATTGTATTTAATCTAATTGCAATTTAAACAATTAAAATATGTTAAAAGTAAAACAATCATACGTGTAAAACATTTTAATTTATTAACGCTTTTTTACCTTTTACAATAACAGTTATTGTCTTTTGAAGAGTAGTACCAAGAATATTTATTGCTGTACATTCGTAAATACCTTCATCTTCTTTTGTAATCGAGAAAAATTTTAATTCTCCATTATCTGATTTTCTGAAACTTTTTTCATTCGAACTGTCGNATAAAATTTCAATAATAATATAAAGATAATAGTTTTACCTTTCCGACTCCAAGATAAATTTGGTATGGGAAAACCATGCGCTTGGCATTGAATGGTTATATTGTTACCTACCACAATATCTGTATTTTTTGGTTCTAAAATCCATGTAGGAGACACTTTAAAAACAAATCGCATAAAATAAATAACATTTTAAAATAATGAAGTAAGTATTAGAAAAAGCCAATTTACTGATTTTAAAATATTAATCCTTACTTGGAATTTCTAAGACTGCATTATGCCTAGTTGTGCCAAATTCGTTACTAACTATGCATGAATAGTTTCCTGAGCTTTCGACAGTTATGGGATCGATTCTTAAAACTGATTCAACAGCGTGAATATGAATAGTAATATGTTTGTCTTCTTTAATAGTTCTACTTTCCTTCTCCCACCAAATTTTGAATGGCTTTGAGCCTGAAATCACTGCACATATAACACTAACTCTTCCACCAATTTTTAAATTAGATGGAAAATTAAAAGGATTAATTCCTGGAGGTTCTGTAAAGTTATGTTAAAGATGTAATTTGAATCAATATTATAACAGATTTAAATTTAGACTATTTGTGTTTTATAAAATTCGATGAAACATAATCTTACCTTGGCTTTTGACAGTAATCCAGAAAATATGATAGAAAAGCAGAACAAAAACTGTAGATGATATCATTTTCACTTGATAACACAGTTCCTAAAGTTCTGTATTAGTCGAAATCCAAATACAAAGGATAACTTTCGTTTAGAATTGCATATAACAATACATATCCTTCAGGAAATTACAAGAGAATGAAGAATGTACTGTACAACTACCATTACGATCATAGCAAAATAGCTTAGCGCCACAGCGTGGAGAAAATATTTACTAGAGAAAGTACAAAACTTGGAAAAATATATTTTGAATTAAATTTACTCATTATATACGATTTCGATCAAAACGGTTGAAAAGATTTATTGTTTCACACATCAAAATGTTCATGTTTTGAAATTTCATTTATTTAAACGTAATTGTCTGTATATATACATTACTAATTATCGACAATTAACAATTTTTATTATGAAAGATCAATTTACTTTTCTCACCTTTAACGGTAATAGTGATAATTTTCTTCAGTTCTCCAATTCCGTTTCTCGCAGAACATTCCATTATTCCTTCTTGTTCTTTCTGTATATTTGTTATAATCAAATTTCCTTCGACAGTAACTTTATAAAACTTTGAATTTTGCATTTCAAAAGAATTATCATGGTTTTCTATAAATTACAATTTTCATTTTTCATTAATACTGAAGTTAATATATTTTTAAATATAATAGATTTCTCATTATGTGTAATCTTACAAAAATGTAATGGTTACAAATTGAAGTATAAATTTATCATATTTTTATTGTGAAAAGTCCATGTTACCTTTATTTGTCCATGTTACAGTAGGAGGAGGATAACCATATGCTTGACAAGCTACGGTTACATTGTTCCCGATAATACTTTCTATATTTTGAGGTTCCTGTTTCCAGATAGGCGGTACTAAATCAATTAAAATTTAATAAGTTTTTACTTCTAAATTCATAAATTTCATTTAGCGGATTTATAATGTAATCAATTCTACAACTGACCTGGTACTTCCAAATTTGCTGTGTAAGATGTCGTACCGAACTTATTCGATACGATACAAGAATAATTTCCAGAGCTATTACTATTTATAGGATTAATTGATAATAGAGAATGTTCGGGATGTGTAAATATTTCTATATTTTCTTTTTCTGTGATAATTACATTATTTTTCATCCATTGAAAAGTTAAAGGTTTCTTTCCTGATGTTATAGAACAAATAATGTTCACTCTATCACCATTTTTCAACTTTTCTGAAAAGTGGAATGGGTGAATCTGAGGTGCATCTGAAAAATGGTGATAATTTGAAAATTTTGTTCATTTACAAAATACTAAATGTATTAAAATGAATAAAGTAAAATCTTTAAGTGAATTTTTATAAATAATTAAATTCATTTATAATAAAATATTATTTACGAAAAATTATTATTATTTCGTGACTATCTCGTTTGCTTAATCGTATTAATTTTTTATTATAAGTGTAATAGCAAGTTTCTTACCTTGGCTGTAACTCCTCTGACACAAATAACAAATGATCATAATGTGCAGCAGTGTCATATTAAGAGCTGATCTATAACACGAAATACTACTATGTACTTCAGTGATCGGCTGTAAACATGTATATATATATATATATATATTCGAATCCCTGACTCAATTCAACTGAAATACTAGAAATGCTATTAAAAACTATATAAATTTTTACATACACAGCGATCAAAAGTATATGCTGTAATAGAGAAAGCTTTTACTAGCTCGAGTGCGCCACATAACGATAAAAACATGTACTAGGACAAAACACAATGTTTTTAAACAACATGATCTTCAGTAAAATATTTTCTAATTTATTTAATGTAAGATTCAAAAAGTATATTTTTGAAAATATTTTTGAAATTTCTAATGACTTATTTCTATGAACATTATTTTATATATATAAGTTAATACAAAATATATAAAATATAAATTTCCAGTTTAAATATAATATGGGATCATTACAAATTAATTACTTTTAGCAGTTTCGTAATTTTAAGTTTCTGATTTAATTAAGAGAATCTTACCCTTAACTGATAGTGTAACAGATTTTTTTAATTCCTTTCCAATTCCGTTTTTTGCAATGCACTCTAAAATTCCTTCATCTTCTTTTTGAATATTTGTAATTATTAAAGTTCCATCTAAGGTAATCTGATAATTTTCTTTCAAAGTCTCCATACTTTTATCCAAATGATGAAACAAAGTTTCTTTAAATCGACAAAATAATTTTTAAAATATCCAAGATGAAATAATTTTGTAGAATAAAATTTAAAAAGTTTACCCTTTTTTCGCCATTGTATAGTAGGTAATGGGAAACCATAGGCTTGGCATCGAATCGTTATATTATTACCAATAACGCTCTCAGTATCGTGTGGTTCTTGTTTCCATTCAGGTGGTGCTTTTTATATATAATTTGCATATTAAAATTAGATTTATTGCTGTAGACTTTAACTGCAAACTTTTTAAAGTGTTTCAATGCTAAAACTACTTACCTGATACGATTAATATTGCACTATAACTTGTTGTTCCTACTAAATTTGAAACTATACAAGTGTAATTTCCGTTGTTTTGATCAGTTATTGAATCAATGGCTAAAACCGTGAGATCAGTGTGGAAAAGAATTTCTATGTTTTTACCATCAAGTAAGATATCTGCATCTTTCTTCCACTGAAATGTTAATGGTCTTGTACCAGAACTGACAGAACAAGTAACACTTACGCGGTCACCCATTTTTAAGTCTTGAGGAAAAGAAAACGGACGAATTTTGGGAGAAACTGTAAATAGAATTAGAATTATTCTTAATTTTTAATATAATTTGTTTCTGTGTTCATCACTAAGTTAAGATGTTTCTATTTCAATCATATTTCAAAAATCAAATTTTTGAAATAAATAGTTGTTATAATTGGTTTTAGTATTTTAGTTTAGTAAATTCATATTTAAGTTATTTGTACAAAATAGAATCTTATGTAAACTCACCTTGGTTAGAAATGAAGCCGACCAAACAAAATAATCCAAGGCAACAAATCCATGAACTGTACTCTGCCATATCTTATGTTCAGTTTTCTTTGTCTTATATAGACATGAAATACACTTAACAGACACTTACATTTAAAGTAATTTCTTATCCATTTACCTATATCATTCAGTAAATATAATTTTTATGTACATTTCAATGATATTTTAATATAGCAGAAAGAGCACCGACCACGAAATATATGTTTTTACGCTATCCAATTCTTAACTATACAACGCCACATATCGGATAATAAATGAACTATATTTCAATTATTAAATGAAATTTAAAGCATAACAGAATTAACATTTATAACAAGATTGAATTAATATTTTGAGATTTAATTAAAATTACGTGCTATATCATACCTTTAATTATTAAACTAACTGCTTTCTTCAAACCTATTCCTATGCCATTTTTTGCTGAACATTCATAAATTCCTCCGTCTTCTTTCTTTACATGAATTAAAAGCAAAGTACTATTCATGATGAATTTATGGTCCATTACTAAATTCTCTTTTTCACCAAAAGAATTTTCTAAGATACAAAAATAATTTAAATTTGAGTAATTTAAATTCTTCAAATAAAAACGTGTTGAATTTTTATACCTTGTTTGATCCATGAAATAGTTGGAACAGGAAATCCATTTGCTTCACAATGTAAACTGGCATTTTGTCCAACCACGACATCGAGAGAATTTGGTTCGATTTTCCAAGATGGAGATACTGAAAGGTTTCTATTATTTTTGTTATAGTAACAATAATTTCTTATGCTTAGCCAAAATTAATGGTCGCGCAATATAGTTTTTCATTTATGATTAATGTAATAAATTAATTACAAAGTTCAAAAAGTTGTGATTCTCTTTACTTATCATATATTTAAAAAGTTAAAAATGCATATGTAATTTATCATTAGATTTAATTCAGATGGTACTCGTATATGTAAATCAAGAAAATTTTGATTGGATTAATAATAATTTCTTAAAACTTATTAATTAAATATATTTTAAAATTTTTTTTATATTTACCTGGCACTTCTAATACAGCTGTGTGAAAAGTAGTTCCAAAATTGTTACTTACAAAGCAAGTGTAGTTTCCTACACTATTTTCATTAATAGAATGTATAGTAATTACTGACACATCGGAATGACTATGAATTTTTATATTCTTAGTTTCAAACATTTCTTCTCCATCTTTTATCCAATGAAACGTTAGCGGTTGTTGCCCGGAACTAACTGAACAGAGAATACTGACTTTATCTCCAATTTTGAGATCACGAGGAAGAGAGAATGGTCTGATTATAGGCATGTCACCATCTGAAAATGATAGAAACGTATTTTGGAATTCAATATTCTAGTATGGTTTTCAATTTATATATGCTATTTATTTTATCAATTTAGTAAAGCTATCATTTACTAAATTTTAGATTCAAGTACAGAAATGTTCATTTTAATTTCAAAATAATAATTCTTGTGTTAATAAATTGTTATATTAATTCAAAAATGTCTAACTTATTAAACACTTATGATGATGTATATAGCCTACTGATCTTAACAATGAAAACAAGTAGCAAATAGCAAAATCAGAATGCAGATTATATACATACAGTATAATGTAAATCCAGTTTCGTACAAGAAAATGTTATATTTTAATTAAGAATACTAAATAATAATAAAGCTATAATTAGTTTACCTTGTTTATCAGCAACTGAGATCATCATGGATAATAAAGATGTACAGCAGGCGATAATGTAATATATCATTTTTCTAATTAAATGTTGTTCTATAAGATTTATAATGAAAAACTACTAAATGAAGTCAAAAGCTATTCCGATAGGAATTACGCTGGATAAATCACAATAAAGTCAAAAATATTTCACACACTTCGCGAGCCTTCCCCACCTCTGCCCAGTAAATGCA
Organism: Centruroides sculpturatus; assembly: GCF_000671375.1. Classification (NCBI taxonomy): domain Eukaryota; kingdom Metazoa; phylum Arthropoda; class Arachnida; order Scorpiones; family Buthidae; genus Centruroides; species Centruroides sculpturatus. The sequence goes on along the minus strand of NW_019384644.1, from coordinate 248,741 downwards.
CTAATGGCAAGTTCATGTGCGTTTGCAGCGCCTCATGATGGAAATTTTTGAAAATAAATTCCAAATTAACGAGTATATTTTGAAGTATATTTCTAAAATAAAATTATTAGCTTACTATGGTATTATACAAAATGATTTATATAGAATTCTATTGCGAAAGTATAAGTAGTTTCATAATAAATATTTAATTATTATTTACTATGGTTCTTTTTGGAAATTATAAATTCAAATTTATAGTTAAAGCCATAATAATATTTCTTAAATGCGCAATGTTTTTACAATGTAAATAAATTCTGTACAAAGTCAAATGTTTTTCGGCATTGTACTGTACCTACATGAAGTGTTGTATAATTAAAAATCTATGTATAGGGTATTTTATTACTTCTTAAGATAATAAATTAATACAGTACGTGTAAGCAAATTAACGACAATAGCTTTGAGGTAAGTGTAACTTAAGGTAACGTCATAAGTTACACTTACCTCAAAGAATAAATTTATATGCTGCTTGATATGCATTATCACACTTACCTTACTTTAATGTAACGTAAATAACTTTCTTAAATTATTTTCTGAATATGTAAGACATATTTTCTATAATTTAAGAAAAGTTAAAAAATTAATGAAAAAACAATATTCCATACTTTATTCAAGAAACTTAAGAGAAAAAGCTATAATAAATATTAATGTTTTTGATTAGAATTGTATTGCATTTGCACTTTTTATTACATACATCTTATATCTTTTCAACATAGCTACTATAATTTTTACGGTATCTTTATCGCTGTTCATAATTTCTTAGTCATTAGAAAATTTTTCAGTTACCACAAATTGATATTTTAACATTTTGTATTTTGCTTTTTTTTCCTGTGTAACCACACTATATAATTTGTTACAAAAACATTTTCAGGTAGAAAACACCGATCGTTTTCCGATATCACTGACGGGTAATATGATGATATCAATTGTTTATTCACTTTGCATATTTACAGGATCTGCGAGAAGTCAAATAAGACTTTGGCTCCATTCTCCTTCGAAAGCTATAAAAACGTACAAATGAAATCGATGAACGAAATAAAACCAAATTTTATTACCACTTAATCAAAAGAAACTATAATTTATATCACCATCACATCATTTTTCAAAAGACAAAATATTTCAAACATAGATCAAACGGCCTTGCTGTTTCCGTTCTGTCTGGGCCTACATATTCACAGACTAATTTTCTTTGTATAATGTAATAATAATATCATATAATTCGTATAATAATTCGATGCTATATTTTGGTTTTCTTCATAATTATACAATTCGATCGCAAAGTCCCTCCGAAGTGGTCACGCCCAAGTGGCTCGGCAGAGTGGTGAGATCATAGGGCGTATTCAAAATTTCAGCGCGCAGACAGCACCTCTGTTCAAAATCTCAGATAGCTTCTGGTTGCTGCCAGCGTGTTTCCAGCAAACTGAAAGCGTCTTTTTCGGTGCTCCATACACCGGCAAACAAAAGCCTCATGGTGGCTGCCATGAGGCTCGTAAGAGCTCTATTTTGCGTTGACAGTTTTGAATTTAATTTATTTATTGATGAATACACCTTCGATTAGTACATTAACAGAATATTTTAATATACTAGTATATTTACGTAATACATCACATAATTTTTTTAGTTGCTAATTAAAATGTAATCTTAGAATTTATTTATTTATTTAAAACTCCTAGGGAAATTTTAAAAATCTTTATCCCTATTTTTCTTTTCGAAATACAGTAGAACCTCCATTATCCGGATTTTCGATTATCCGGATTGTTCAAAATAAACAAAAATTTTACGAATTTGCTGATTTGCNAATCATTAAATTTAATTATTAAAACCTTACATTTTTTAGTCCATTCCATTTTTGGTGTTGGAAAGCCATTTGCTTCACATTTTATAGTTACATTATCATCTTTAACAATTTCGATATCTTTTGGTTCAATTTTCCACGTTGGCGGTACTTAAGTGAATAAAGAAACAATGTCATAATTTATATTAGCTATTTATATCTAACTAATCTTTAAATTAACTTACTTGGAACTTCTAATCTTGTCATGTAGCTATTTGAACCATATTTATTTGAAACTGTGCAAGTATAGTTTCCGATATTTTCTTCTTTAATAGATTTTATTGATACTGCTGATAAATCTGAATGTGTAAGCACTGCTACGTTTGTATTTTCGTTAATATCGATATGATCTTTTTTCCATTGAAATTTTAATGGTCGGCTGCCAGAGGTTACAGAACATGTTACGCTTCCTATATCTCCAATTTTTAAATTGGGAGGAAAGGAAAATGGAGCAATTTTAGGAATATCTATAAAAAATGAATTATCATTAACTTTTATATTAATATTTCTTTGATAAATCGAAACATTTAAGAATATAAAATAGAATTAATGATAATTGAAAGTTATTTTACCTTGATTCTTCACTATGCCGACTATGCACAAAGTAGATATTGTTATCCAATAGATGTTAAAAGCCATTTATGTTGTAATTTGTAATTGATTTTGCGAAAAGATGACAAGGAAAGGTAAAACTCCAAAAGCAATTCAAACTGCAACTCGTAAAATGCAAAAGAACACAGCATAGATATACAATGAGTAAAGACACTTTTCTACAGCATTATACACTAAACGCCACACAGCGCCAAAAAGTAGAAGTATCAACAAAACACTATTCATAACCATTTATAAATTTTTCGACATGATACATCATTTTAAACTGAATCAATTTTAATTATTAATATTGATAATAAATCATAATTAATAATTATTTAGTTATTGATAGGTTTATGTCATCTAAATTATTTCCATATATTTAATCCGTTCCCTTACCTCTAACTATAACATTAATTGTTTTTCTCAAAATGGGTCCAACTCCATTTTTGGCAGTGCATTCATATTCACCTTCATCATCCTTTTTTGCATTAATTATTAATAAATTTCCATCTTTATTATTTTTATACAGATCTTTTTCATCATTCGTTTCTTGAATATTAAAAGGATTTTTAAATTGATTATATTTTTAAAATGTATGATATGGAAATAAAATTTCAATAATAATATAAAGATAATAGTTTTACCTTTCCGACTCCAAGATAAATTTGGTATGGGAAAACCATGCGCTTGGCATTGAATGGTTATATTGTTACCTACCACAATATCTGTATTTTTTGGTTCTAAAATCCATGTAGGAGACACTTTAAAAACAAATCGCATAAAATAAATAACATTTTAAAATAATGAAGTAAGTATTAGAAAAAGCCAATTTACTGATTTTAAAATATTAATCCTTACTTGGAATTTCTAAGACTGCATTATGCCTAGTTGTGCCAAATTCGTTACTAACTATGCATGAATAGTTTCCTGAGCTTTCGACAGTTATGGGATCGATTCTTAAAACTGATTCAACAGCGTGAATATGAATAGTAATATGTTTGTCTTCTTTAATAGTTCTACTTTCCTTCTCCCACCAAATTTTGAATGGCTTTGAGCCTGAAATCACTGCACATATAACACTAACTCTTCCACCAATTTTTAAATTAGATGGAAAATTAAAAGGATTAATTCCTGGAGGTTCTGTAAAGTTATGTTAAAGATGTAATTTGAATCAATATTATAACAGATTTAAATTTAGACTATTTGTGTTTTATAAAATTCGATGAAACATAATCTTACCTTGGCTTTTGACAGTAATCCAGAAAATATGATAGAAAAGCAGAACAAAAACTGTAGATGATATCATTTTCACTTGATAACACAGTTCCTAAAGTTCTGTATTAGTCGAAATCCAAATACAAAGGATAACTTTCGTTTAGAATTGCATATAACAATACATATCCTTCAGGAAATTACAAGAGAATGAAGAATGCACAACTACCATTACGATCATAGCAAAATAGCTTAGCGCCACAGCGTGGAGAAAATATTTACTAGAGAAAGTACAAAACTTCGAAAAAATAATTTTTGAATTAATATTATTCTTTGTGTACGATTCCGATCAAAACGGTTGAAAATACTTATTGTTTCACACATCAGAATGTCCACTTTTTGAAATTTCATTTATTTAAACTTAATTGCCTCTATATACATTACTAATTATCGACAATTAACAATTTTTATTATGAAACATCAATTTACTTTTCTCACCTTTAACGGTAATAGTGATAATTTTCTTCAGTTCTCCAATTCCGTTTCTCGCAGAACATTCCATTATTCCTTCTTGTTCTTTCTGTATATTTGTTATAATCAAATTTCCTTCGACAGTAACTTTATAAAACTTTGAATTTTCCATTTCAAAAGAATTAACATGGTTTTCTATAAATTACAAAATTTATTTTTGATAAATATTACAGTTAATATTTTTAAAATATAGTGGATTTATTATATGTAATTGTACTAAATATATAACAGTTTTAAATTGAAATGTAAATTTATTTTATTTTTATTGTTAGAAGTCCATGTTACCTTTATTTGTCCATGTTACAGTAGGAGGAGGATAACCATTTGCTTGACAAGCTATGGTTACATTGTTACCGATAATACTTTCTATATTTTGAGGTTCCTGTTTCCAGATAGGCGGTACTAAATTAATTAAAATTTATTAAATTTTTATTTCTAAATCTATAAATATAGTTAAGCGGATTAATTTTATATAATATAATCAATTCCACATTCACTAACCTGGTACTTCTAAAATGGCTGTGTAAGATGTCGTACCGAATTTATTCGATACAACACAAGAATAATTTCCAGAGCTATTACTGTTTATAGGATTAATTGCTAATACAGAATGCTCAGGATGTGTAAATATTTCTATATTTTCTTTTTCTGTAATAATTATATTATTTTTCATCCATTGAAAATTTAAAGGTTTCTTTCCTGATGTTATAGAACAAATAATGTTTACTCTATCACCATTTTTCAACTTTTCAGAAAAGTGGAATGGGTGAATCTGAGGAGCATCTGAAAAACGACGAATTTTTAAAAAAATTTTTAAATTACGAAATGTTAAAGTTACTGAAATTAGCAAATTAAAATTTTGAAATAAATTTTTATAAATATTTTACTATAAAAAATGTAAGTATTTTATACGGATCGTTTTTCTTTATTATGAATGTTTCTTATCCCATTTGCTTAATCGCGTTATTTTTATATTTTAAATATAAGAGCAAGTTTCTTACCTTGGCTGTAACTCTGTTGACACAAATAACAAATAATTATCAAATGCAGCAGTGCCATATTAAGAACTGGTCTATAACACGAAATATTACTATTCATATTAGTGATCGGTTGAAAACTTATATACAAGTATATCCGAATCCTTAGCTCACTTCAACTGAAATACTAGAAATACCATTAAAAATTAGGTAAACTTTAACATACACAGCAGTCAAAAGTATATGCTGTAATAGAGAAAGCTTTTTACTAGCTCGAGTGCGCCACATAACGATTAAAACATGTACTAGAGCAAAATACAATGTATTTAAGACATCATGATATTCAGACAAATATTTTCTAATTTATTTAATGTAAGACTCGAAAAAATATATTTTCAATGTAGTTTTTTAAATTTCTAACGAAACATTTATTTCTATGAATTTATTTCATATAAATATATAAAAGATAAATTCCCAACAAATACAAATACAGGATAATTAAAAATTATTGAAATACTTTTAGCAATTTTTAAATTTTGAGTTTTGGATTTTATTATGTGAATCTTACCCTTAACTGATAGTGTAACAGACTTTTTTAATTCCTTTCCAATTCCGTTTTTAGCAACACACTCTAAAATGCCTTCATCTTCTTTTTGAATATTTGTAATTATTAAAGTTCCATCTGAAGTAATCAGATAATTTTCTTTCAGCGATCCTACCCTTTTATCCGAGTGATGAAACGGATTTTCTTTAAATCGATAAAATAATTTTAAAAATGCCCAAAATAAAGTAAATTTTATTGTCATTTCTATCAATAAAATAATATTTATTGAATATAATAAAATGTGTACCTCTTCTTTGCCATTGTATGGTAGGCAATGGGAAGCCATAGGCTTGACATCGAATTGTTATATTAGAACCAATAACGCTCTCAGTATCGTGTGGTTCTTGTTTCCATTCAGGTGGAGCTATTTATGAATAATTTTAACATTATTAAAATTAGATTTATTGTTATAAATTTTACTGCAAACATTATTAAATATTTTACTTTTAAAATGACTTACCAGATACGGTTAATATTGTACTATAACTTGTTGTTCCTGCTAAATTTGAAACTATGCAAGTGTAATTCCCATTGTTCTGATCTGTTATTGAATCAATGGCTAAAACTGAAAGATCAGTATGAAAATGAATTTCTGTATTTTTACCCTCGACTAGAGTGTCCGTATCTTTCTTCCATTGAAATGTTAATGGTCTTGTACCAGAACTGGCAGAGCATATAACACTTACACGGTCACCCATTTTTAAATCTTGAGGAAAAGCAAACGGGCGAATTTTGGGAGACACTGTGCAAACATAATAAAATTAATTTTTAATTTTTAAATATAATTTGTTGTTTTGTTCATCATTAAGTTAAGGCGATTCTATTTTAATCGTAACATTGATTTTTGAAATAAAAAAGTTATTCTAATAATTTTGAATATTTTAGTTTACTAAATTAAGATTTAAGTCAACAATGACATAAAAGAATATAATATGTAAACTCACCTTGGTTTGAAATGGAACCAACCAAGCAAAATAAGCCAAGGCAACAAATCCACATACTGTAGTCTGCCATATCTTATATTCAGTGTCCTTTGTCTTATACAGTCATGAAATTCATGTCACTAATACTTACATATAAAATGACCACTTATTCATATACTATATCATTTGGTATATATATCTTTCACGAACATTTTAATGATGCTTTAACATAAGAGAAAGTGCACCGAGCACGAAATATACACTATCCAATCTTTAACAATACAACGCCACATATCGGATAATAAATGAACTATATTTCAATTATTAAATGAAATTTAAAGCATAACAGAATTAACATTTATAACAAGATTGAATTAATATTTTGAGATTTAATTAAAATTACGTGCTATATCATACCTTTAATTATTAAACTAACTGCTTTCTTCAAACCTATTCCTATGCCATTTTTTGCTGAACATTCATAAATTCCTCCGTCTTCTTTCTTTACATGAATTAAAAGCAAAGTACTATTCATGATGAATTTATGGTCCATTACTAAATTCTCTTTTTCACCAAAAGAATTTTCTAAGATACAAAAATAATTTAAATTTGAGTAATTTAAATTCTTCAAATAAAAACGTGTTGAATTTTTATACCTTGTTTGATCCATGAAATAGTTGGAACAGGAAATCCATTTGCTTCACAATGTAAACTGGCATTTTGTCCAACCACGACATCGAGAGAATTTGGTTCGATTTTCCAAGATGGAGATACTGAAAGGTTTCTATTATTTTTGTTATAGTAACAATAATTTCTTATGCTTAGCCAAAATTAATGGTCGCGCAATATAGTTTTTCATTTATGATTAATGTAATAAATTAATTACAAAGTTCAAAAAGTTGTGATTCTCTTTACTTATCATATATTTAAAAAGTTAAAAATGCATATGTAATTTATCATTAGATTTAATTCAGATGGTACTCGTATATGTAAATCAAGAAAATTTTGATTGGATTAATAATAATTTCTTAAAACTTATTAATTAAATATATTTTAAAATTTTTTTTATATTTACCTGGCACTTCTAATACAGCTGTGTGAAAAGTAGTTCCAAAATTGTTACTTACAAAGCAAGTGTAGTTTCCTACACTATTTTCATTAATAGAATGTATAGTAATTACTGACACATCGGAATGACTATGAATTTTTATATTCTTAGTTTCAAACATTTCTTCTCCATCTTTTATCCAATGAAACGTTAGCGGTTGTTGCCCGGAACTAACTGAACAGAGAATACTGACTTTATCTCCAATTTTGAGATCACGAGGAAGAGAGAATGGTCTGATTATAGGCATGTCACCATCTGAAAATGATAGAAACGTATTTTGGAATTCAATATTCTAGTATGGTTTTCAATTTATATATGCTATTTATTTTATCAATTTAGTAAAGCTATCATTTACTAAATTTTAGATTCAAGTACAGAAATGTTCATTTTAATTTCAAAATAATAATTCTTGTGTTAATAAATTGTTATATTAATTCAAAAATGTCTAACTTATTAAACACTTATGATGATGTATATAGCCTACTGATCTTAACAATGAAAACAAGTAGCAAATAGCAAAATCAGAATGCAGATTATATACATACAGTATAATGTAAATCCAGTTTCGTACAAGAAAATGTTATATTTTAATTAAGAATACTAAATAATAATAAAGCTATAATTAGTTTACCTTGTTTATCAGCAACTGAGATCATCATGGATAATAAAGATGTACAGCAGGCGATAATGTAATATATCATTTTTCTAATTAAATGTTGTTCTATAAGATTTATAATGAAAAACTACTAAATGAAGTCAAAAGCTATTCCGATAGGAATTACGCTGGATAAATCACAATAAAGTCAAAAATATTTCACACACTTCGCGAGCCTTCCCCACCTCTGCCCAGTAAATGCACTAATGGCAAGTTCATGTGCGTTTGCAGCGCCTCATGATGGAAATTTTTGAAAATAAATTCCAAATTAACGAGTATATTTTGAAGTATATTTCTAAAATAAAGTTATTAGCTTACTATGGTATTATACAAAATGATTTATATAGAATTCTATTGCGAAAGTATAAGTAGTTTCATAATAAATATTTAATTATTATTTACTATGGTTCTTTTTGGAAATTATAAATTCAAATTTATAGTTAAAGCCATAATAATATTTCTTAAATGCGCAATGTTTTTACAATGTAAATAAATTCTGTACAAAGTCAAATGTTTTTCGGCATTGTACTGTACCTACATGAAGTGTTGTATAATTAAAAATCTATGTATAGGGTATTTTATTACTTCTTAAGATAATAAATTAATACAGTACGTGTAAGCAAATTAACGACAATAGCTTTGAGGTAAGTGTAACTTAAGGTAACGTCATAAGTTACACTTACCTCAAAGAATAAATTTATATGCTGCTTGATATGCATTATCACACTTACCTTACTTTAATGTAACGTAAATAACTTTCTTAAATTATTTTCTGAATATGTAAGACATATTTTCTATAATTGAAGAAAAGTTAAAAAATTAATGAAAAAACAATATTCCATACTTTATTCAAGAAACTTAAGAGAAAAAGCTATAATAAATATTAATGTTTTTGATTAGAATTGTATTGCATTTGCACTTTTTATTACATACATCTTATATCTTTTCAACATAGCTACTATAATTTTTACGGTATCTTTATCGCTGTTCATAATTTCTTAGTCATTAGAAAATTTTTCAGTTACCACAAATTGATATTTTAACATTTTGTATTTTGCTTTTTTTTCCTGTGTAACCACACTATATAATTTGTTACAAAAACATTTTCAGGTAGAAAACACCGATCGTTTTCCGATATCACTGACGGGTAATATGATGATATCAATTGTTTATTCACTTTGCATATTTACAGGATCTGCGAGAAGTCAAATAAGACTTTGCTCCATTCTCCTTCGAAAGCTATAAAAACGTACAAATGAAATCGATGAACGAAATAAAACCAAATTTTATTACCACTTAATCAAAAGAAACTATAATTTATATCACCATCACATCATTTTTCAAAAGACAAAATATTTCAAACTTAGATCAAACGGCCTTGCTGTTTCCGTTCTGTCTGGGCCTACATATTCACAGACTAATTTTCTTTGTATAATGTAATAATAATATCATATAATTCGTATAATAATTCGATGCTATATTTTGGTTTTCTTCATAATTATACAATTCGATCGCAAAGTCCCTCCGAAGTGGTCACGCCCAAGTGGCTCGGCAGAGTGGTGAGATCATAGGGCGTATTCAAAATTTCAGCGCGCAGACAGCACCTCTGTTCAAAATCTCAGATAGCTTCTGGTTGCTGCCAGCGTGTTTCCAGCAAACTGAAAGCGTCTTTTTCGGTGCTCCATACACCGGCAAACAAAAGCCTCATGGTGGCTGCCATGAGGCTCGTAAGAGCTCTATTTTGCGTTGACAGTTTTGAATTTAATTTATTTATTGATGAATACACCTTCGATTAGTACATTAACAGAATATTTTAATATACTAGTATATTTACGTAATACATCACATAATTTTTTTAGTTGCTAATTAAAATGTAATCTTAGAATTTATTTATTTATTTAAAACTCCTAGGGAAATTTTAAAAATCTTTATCCCTATTTTTCTTTTCGAAATACAGTAGAACCTCCATTATCCGGATTTTCGATTATCCGGATTGTTCAAAATAAACAAAAATTTTACGAATTTGCTGATTTGCACTTGGCGAATTACGACACTGTTTATGTACGTGATGGA